>NC_059117.1:27506710-27589210 GCF_020740685.1 Jaculus jaculus | reverse complement strand
GGACCCTCCTCTAGGAACAGTGACTGGGGATGCATCTTGTGGCTTGGTGCCACTATGGCACATCATCACAAAGTCAATAGCTTTGGACATGAGTTGATTTCTCAGCTCTAGAGGCTACAAGGCTGTTGTCAAGTTGCTGGGTCTATTAAGGGCTTCTCTCCACCTCAGAGATGGCTTCTTCATGCTGCATCTTCAAAACAATGAAGGACCAAACAGTCCCTTTTATGTCCCTTTCATGAGAAAACTCATCACCTCATGAATCAATCACACATCCCTCATTTTAATTCTTTTAGGGATGAAGTGTTGACACATTACTTATGGGGTATATAGGCATCCATATCATAGCACCATCCACGTAGAAAGTAAATGAGATGTCATGAAAATGCTGAACTCACTCTACTCAGCACCACATAGCTGTCTGAGGAATTCCTACACTCCACAGTGGTCCTTCTTTCAGACATATCCAGAGCAAAAGTCAGAGAGGAAAAATCCACAATGCTGACAATCTTCCATACCAACCAGAGTTGTTTCAAAGCCTTCTGGGGCACATAAGACATGTTTCACTATAATTTTATATTCAAAGCCTTTTTTAAAAGTGATTTAACTGAGAAGCTTTATACACAAAACTTGATTTCTGTTTTGCATTCTCCTTAATTGCTTATCAAGAAAGAACATAGAATTTAAGCTCTTGGAATATTGTGTGTCTGATTGTAAAAGAATCAGATGAGCAGATTGGAAGACTGGAATCTGGTGACTAGCAATATAAACCTTTGCCATATCACTAATTCTCTATTAAAACATCAAAAGTTATACCCATGTAAAATATGTTTTCATTTCCTTATATCTATTTCAAGGAAAACAGTATTGCTCAATCTTGCATTTGGTCATGCATTCAGTTCATATTGAAATTGTTATGGATTCAATGAGATAAAATGGAATTCCACTATTGGCTGTATCAAATTAAGACAAATTTATCAACTAAACTCAACTATGAGGGGTTTTTTCCTCCATAAATATCTATGTCCAAAACTCCCATTCCTTGCTTTTCACCATGGGGCATGTGATAGCTAATATTCACAAAGAGATGATATATTTCTGTGGACAGGTTCATACAGGCAGTTAGGTAATTCTGCATAAAAAGATGAAGAGATTGTCATTATACAATATCAAATCTATTGACTAAAAAGCAACAAATCCATCCTAAAACAGTTGTTTTATATCTATGATATTGCAACACATTTTGATTTTTTAAACTGAAATGACAGATTTGTGCCACATAATATTTGTCTAAATCATTTTGGCAGTGGGCAATCAACATGCTCAAGAAAAAAATGAAATTAATTGGCTGCAAAATTTAAGCCGATTGAAATGTGCTGAAGAACAGTTAGCAAGAGTCCAGTTCATTTCCTAAACTTCTCTTTTTTCTTCACATGTAAATACTGCCATTCTAAAGAGACAAGTTATTGATATAATTAATTTGACCAAGCAAATCACTAGCTAGAACTAATACATAAGCACCAGGTTTGCCTTACTTTGTTTTTAATGATTTGCAGGATCATTTGTTAAGAAGATTTTATTTAGGGCTGGAGAGATGGCTTAGTGGGTAAGGTGCTTGCCTGCAAAGACTAAGGACCCAGGTTTAATTCTCCAGGTCATATGTTAGCCATATGCACATTGTGGAGCATGAATCTGGAGTTTGTTTGCAGTGCCTAGAGGCACTGGTGCACCCATTCTGTCTGTCTGTCTCTCTCTCCCTCCATCTCTCTGTCTCTAATAAATACATAAGTAAAAGAATATTTTATTTATTCATTTTTTTGAGAGAGAGATAGAGACAGAGAAAGAGGCAGATAGAGAGAAAATGGGCATACCAGGGCCTCTAACCACTGCAAACAAACTCCAGATGCATGTGCTATCTTGTGCATCTGGCTGACGTGGGTACTAGTGAACTGAACCTGGGTCCTTAGGCTTCACAAGCAAGCACCTTAGCCTCTAAACCATCTCTTCAGCCCAATTTCCAGGATCATTTTTATTACATCAGGGGTATAAGTGACAACATTCCATTCTACTTTCTATGATGTAGATGCAATCTTAATGAGCAATAATTCATTTCTCTTTGTGGACTCAAAGCAAGTTTTAATCATAACCTTACCCAAGTTAAATGTTAACATTTTATTTAGGAGCAAAGTTCACTAAGAATGAAATGTTATTATCATTTTATGGTATTAAGTAGCCACACTTAAGCCAAAGAGTTACTAAAATTAACTTAGAAATGGCTGGTTGTCTGACCTTTAATAAGCTGAAATCTCACTCAATTATATTGGTATAAATGTCCTAACCTAACTGTCGTAATGAAGGGTGGAGAGACACTGGTGCCTTCTCTTACTTATAAAAATGCCTATTATTTTAATAATGAGAAGTGCCTGAGTTCGTGTACAGTGATGAGCATCTCAAGCTGAGCTCACTGGCTCATGCTGCTCGAAAGTCACATTCATAACTCAAAATAGTAACTAGAAAGCCACTGATTTCACTTTTATCCTAGTAAAATTATGATGGAAAACTGTTCACCTGGAGAGATCCAAATTCACATTGTAAACATAATTCTGCTTAAGGAGTCCTAATGATATAACTTTATGAATTTTAATTTCTGTTTGGAAGTCAGCAAGTGTGCATTCTATAAATGTAAACCATCTGTTGGCACCTTCTAAAAGACTAGATTTCAGTCCATCCCAACATGAATTATTTATTTTGATGGATTTCTTTCCTAAGAAAATTCAAGGTTTTTGTATATGTTTGTGTGTGTGTGTGTGTGTGTGTGTGTGTGTGTGTGTGTGTGTGTATGTGTGTGTGCAGGCACATAGGGATGTATGTGCTTTAATCTGTTTTTAATCTGTCATAAAATTTCAAAGTCAGGACATGCATAATTGCAAACTGAAAAGTGCTTAATAATTTGGAATGTGTTTATTTTGCATACAAAGATGATTATGAAATTAAAAAGTTTCATTTAATATTTGATCAATGATAAGAGAAATGGGAGGAAACAATGAAATATATATGAAAATATTAGAAGTCCCTTTTCTTACTATTAAAGAGAATAATCTCATAGTTGTCCACCAAAGGTCTCCTATGCTTTATGGCTGGTTATAAGGGAACTGCAATGACAATGGACATTTTAATGACTCTGGCTTTACTGCATGTGAACTCAAGTAGAATGAATAAAGACAAAATATTTACTCAGGATTAACAGATCTTGCTATTGTACCAGTATTTAAGTTGTAAAGCAGTCCTTTTAGGTAAAGGTATAAAACAAGTTCTTACATGTTAATGATTACTGCATGTAATCACACTCTCCTCTTTCTGTTTGCTGTTTAATATTTGTTTCTATGGAAAAAATATATATGTAATTTTAGGTATATGTATATATACATATATACATATATTTATGATAGTAATTGCTGTATCAACAAATATAGCATATTTTAAATCAAAACAATTGCTAATTTTTTTTCATTTTTACTTTAATTATTTTATTAATGATGCACTTTACTGTATGAACATATTGTATTTGGCCATGTTCCCATCTGATTATACTTACATATTCCCTCTCCCCAATGCCTGTGGTGATTCTTAATTGAAAAAAATCCATAGTGTCCCAACAAACATTATCTGAGTTCCTCGTCTTATTCTAAAATCTTTTCATACCTCCTTAGCCCTACCCTAAACACAGGAAGTCTTTTGCTTCTGGTCATATATCTCAATTTAAATATAAGCATAAATATTGAATAAACAAAACTATAACTATTTCTTATTTCCAAGAATGTGAGTTTCAAAGAAGATTTACAATAAGTCTTTTCACAAAAGAAATTCCATAATTATTTAGGGTCTCAATGTTTGCTTATCTCCATCCTTTGGTTATCCTAATCTGAAGCACTTGCCAATAAAAGACACCATTCTATTTTACTGGCACCATTTCATAGCTCTAGCATGTTGTCTGGTGCATATCTGTGGAGAAGCACAAATGAAAATTCGATTCCATATCCTCTGATGATTTTTAAATGGCTTTAGTTAGCATACAAAATAATAGATTTTATTATTTCAAGTTAAAAATACTGTTCCTGTGTATTTGTTCAAGATAGACATGATGAATTGAAGTAAGGAGGTTAAGCTTCCTATATTTTTCTCATTATCTAATTGGAAGATATGCATATCTACAAAACAGGGCAAAGCTTCTTAATGCTTACCTTTCATGCTTTTCTTAATTGTTATCGCAAGGCTGGATACCACTTACCTCGCCCATTGCTTTTGGTGTGTGTTTTCAGTCCATGTATTTTCTGACTCTCTCGTGAGTAATGCAATTATGTGATTACCTTTCACTATGCAGCAATGTGTTTGCCTCCCAACATCCATGTTTTCTTTATGTCATACACTGGTAACATAATAACCAGAGTATTTAAACACACACACACACACAATGAATTGTTTGTTTCTCCTGTTTATTTTATACAATATGCGATTTTATATGCTGATGTGATTTAGAAAATTTTAAAATATCTAAGTGAAATAGAATATAAGAATAAAATTAAATATAAAATAATCCAACTTCAAGTAAGAAATCTCAACTAATAGTTAAAACATTAAATAAGTACTTGGAAAGAAGAAAAACTAAAAGTAATGGGAAAAAAAGAAATAGATAAGTAATAGGAAATAAAATGAACAATAGAAGAAAAGAATTAAAGAATTAATGAGCTCAGAAAACAGGTAAGAAAGTGATAGAAATGGTAATGCAATGCAGATAACATGAAATGGAAAAATAAAAGTAAAGGCTGAGTTAATAGAAAATAAAATAGACAATATTCTGCAAAGATTTAGAAGAAATAATTAACAAAGAGTGAAACAAATCTAGGAGAATGTTCTCATAAGGAAATAAAAACACAGATCTGTTCAAAAGCCTCATAGCGACCAAGGAAGTGGGAGCTGGGCACCACGTGTTAGACCCTTGACAGGATGTTTCCACTCAGTAAACAGAAGGGTGGTGTGGATACATACAGCATTGTATTGTGCATATGAAAGTCTTGGCAAGGACACTATTTTTTATGTTGGTTAACTATTATCTATGCTGCAATATAAAATGACCAAATAATCTCTGCAAAGACTTCTAATTTTATGGTTCTCTGACAAGATCTCAAGAATTCTTTATTCTTTGTTCTTGCTTCCCACTTAATTAGGGACCAGGGGAGATGCTCTGGGTGGAGTGAAATATCTTTAATTGGATTCAGTATCTTGGCCTTTGTCATCATAAGGGTACACACATATTGACTCTGCTGATTGCATTATGTGTAGGAGCAATAGGAGGGTGATTACTATTAAAACATTTCATCATTAAACTGCTCTAATTAAATTATTTTATTTTTTTCTTAGTTGTAAAATGGGACTGTTTTAATTTTTGTTTATAAGTTTGCATCTATCTTTCCAAAGGACTCTGGAAGGGCTTTAGTTACAACTAGTTCTAAACCAGGTAATGTCAGAAGAAGACTAATCTACTTGGCTTGCCACCACACTCAGATTTCATCATGCCATATCTGTCTTTTCTGTCAAAAGCTATTTCATTCCACAACTCATTCTTTTTTCATTTATTTACCTACTTGAGAGGGAGAGAGAAGAGGCAGATATATAGAGAGAGACACTGCAAATGAACTCCAGATGCATGTGCCTTATGTGGGCACTGGAGAGTCCAACCTCAGTCCTTTGCCTTCACAGGCAAGGGCTTTAAACATTAAGCAATCTCACCAAACCCACCATAACTCATTCTTTACTGGAAAGCTCAGTGTATTTTTTAAACTATTTAAATATTTTATTTTTATTTATTTATTTGAGAGAGAGAGGAACTGGAAGAGAGAGAGAGAATGAGAATACCAGGGTACCAAGCCACTGTAAACAAACTCCAGACTCGTTTGCTTATAAGGATCCTGGGAAATTGAACCTGGTTCCTTTGGCTTTGCAGGCAAGCACCTTAATCACTAAACCATCTCTCCAGCCCAAAACTCAGTGATTTTTTAATGTTATTATGATAAATGCAACGCAGGTGGAGAATAACCGCTAAGACCTATCGTGTCACATGGTTCACTCCAAGGAAATCATCATTCCCTTAGAATTCTTATATTAAGAATATTTTCTAAGGTATTGAGAAGAGATTTAGTGTAGAATATTTAAGAAAAAAAATTCAGTTGATTTCTAGGCTTATTTTTCTCACCTTTGGAATAAATTTGGTCACATACTGTAGTAGTGATCACTCAGGAAGAATAGCAGGAAAACAAAGAAAGAACCAGGTAGGTGAGTGATGGATGAAGGCATCCAGTGTTTTTCTCCAGCCTCCACAGGTAAGCCTACAGAGCAGCACCACATGGAAGGACATGCGATGGGATGCCACTTCAACACATACATGTGCATACACCACACATGTTCATCACCGCACACACCACACATCTATTCCAACACATGAAAAGATAAATAAAAGTATACTGACAATAACATTACAACATGCAAAAGTATAAAAAAGTAGTGTAAAAGGATACATAGTTCAACTTGACATAAATAAAACGTTGCCATGCAGATTGTGTAAGAAACTCCAGAAATTCAATAGCGAGAAAACATTTCATCCAACTTTTAGTAGGCACAAAAATCTCCAATAGATATATGAGGAAATTTGTGTCACTAATAGTCAAAGAAATGCACAGTGTGATATCACCTTCTACCTGTTAGAGTGACTATAAAGCCATCAAAGATGACAAATTTTGTAAAGCTGTTCAGGAAAAGGAATCCCTGTACACAGCTGAGGAAAATGTAAACTGGGAGAGTCAATGGAGATGATCAAAGCCAACAGCAGAACTATACTATGATCCAGTGATTCCTTACCTGAGATATATACAGACATAAAAGTAGAATAGGGAGCTGGAGAGATGGCTTAGCAGTTAAGGTACTTACCTGAAAAGCCAAAGGACCAAGGTTCGATTTCCCAGGACCTGCATCAGCCAGGTGGTGCATGTGTCTGGAGTTCATTTGCAGTGACTACAGGCCCTGGCATGTCCATTCTCTCCCCCTCCCTCCCTCCCTCCCTCCCTCCCTCCCTCCCTCCCTCCCTCCCTCCCTTCCTTCCTTCCTTCCTTCCTTCCTCTCCCTCTCTCTCTCTCTCTCTCTCTCTCTTTTTTTCTCTCTCTCTCAACAAAATAAAAATGAAATATTTAAGAAGTAATTTTGCTGAAACCAGAATAGGAAAGAGAGCTCTGAACTGCCATGGTATTACTCTGTTTTTCAGAAAAGCCAAAATATAGAAACAACATAAGTGTCCACACATGCATGAATGTACAAGGCAGTGTTGAAGGGCAAGTGAGTAATTGTGATTGTGAGAGATTATTGAGCATCACAAAGGAAAGAGATTCCGTCATGTATGACAATGTGGACAAATTTAAAGGGCATACAGTAAGTGAATAAGCCAGGCTCAAAAAAGTTTAAAAAAGTATTGTGTAGTCTCACCTATTTGTAGAATATAAAAAGGCCAAATTTCTAAAATTAGAGAATAGAAAAACAAAGTATAAGGGAAATGGAGGAACCTATGATGTAGGACACAAAGATTCATCAGTTTTGCAGAAAGGGAAGATCATTTTGGACCATTGATATCACATAATAATTAATATAGAGAAATATAGTTAATAATCATATTGGAGATTTGTAACACTAACAAAGTAGGTCTTTCACGCTCTTAAAACATACAGGGAATAATGCTGTAAGAGGCGCCATGTTAATAGTGTGACTGTGGGAATCATCATTCTGTATAGAGAGGTGCTTCTATAAATACATATTTACATATAGGCATGAAGGCATGTTTTATACATTGTTTATACAATTCGTATATTCAAATTGTACCTCAGTAAGGCTAAAGGGAGGCGAGCAACTCCAAGGTCGTGTTTCTGAGTCTCACATCTCTCAGTTCCAATCTTAAGCATAAAGGGGAAAAAAATTGAGCAAAATTTCACACTTTATAGAGTGTGTCTTCATAATGTATCATACTTACATATTGTGAATTATGTGATATTTTTAGTCCAGAGATTGTGTTTAGGCATTTTCAACACAATGACTTGCCACAGAGATTGAGTATGTGAATTAAAATATATGGATCAAGCCCTTTTGGTTTCTCCACTGACTAGCTGGGTGAACACTTTAACACCCAGCGCCTCAGTACTCTTCACCATAAGAAGGCATTCATTTTAAAATGGGCTGGAGAGATGGCTTAGCGGTTAAGCGCTTGCCTGTGAAGCCTAAGGACCCCGGTGAGAGGCTTGGTTCCCCAGGTCCCACATTAGCCAGATGCACAAGGGGGCGCACGCGTCTGGAGTTCATTTGCAGAGGCTGGAAGCCCTGGTGCGCCCATTCTCTCTCTCTCCCTCTATCTGTCTTTCTCTCTGTGTCTGTCGCTCTCAAATAAATAAATAAATAATTAAAATAAATAAGATAAAATAAATAAAATGTACAACACACCATGATTATCAAGATTACATATAAAGCCCTAACAGCAACATCTGGCAACTAATTTTCACTCAATAGTCAGTGAATATTTTTATATTCATATTTGATATTTTAATATACAACTAATATTTTATTTAAAATACATTGACATTAAAATGTATTGAAGGGCCTGGAGAGATGGCTTAACTGTTAAGGCGCTTGCCTGCAAAGTCAAAGGACCCCAGTTTGACTCTCCAGGAGCCCCATAAATCAGATGTACAAGGTGGTGCATGCGTCTGGAGTTCATTTGCAGTTGCAGTGGCTGGAGGCCCCTGGTGCACCCATTCTCCCCCCCCCCTGCATTGGAGCAGTATAGAGAGACCCATGGGGTGTGGGGAGGGGGTCCGAAGCACTGAAAACAAGCCAGTTATGAATTGTCCATTGCACAATGTAACCATGGCATTTATGACCTCACTGTGGCTAATGCTGCCTACAGAAGACCTGCATAATAGGAGGAAAAATAATGACATTAGAATAGATCAAAGGCCAGTTGGAAAGAAGGTATTCATTGGAGGGGGAACAGAGAATGGGGGCAAAGGAGGGTGCTGGGTTGGGTTATGATCATGACATTTGGTATATACACAGAGGTTGTCTCAAAAATATTTTTTCCAAAAAGAAATGTCTTTTGAAAAGGTTCCTTCTGTTTAGAAATCCAGCTTATAATTAAAATTCTCATTCTTATTTATAATTTGCAGTAGTTCTTCAATTTTTTCACTTTAATATGGCCAGCAAATTCTCTTTATGAAGCCTTATTAAAGAAAAACTTATTATAAAATTTACTAGTAAATTTTTCCTTTAGTGAAAACAAATTAAAGCACTCTTTCTCATTATTTGGCCCAGCCAACTCCCTTCTTTTAGTATTGAGTCTTTTCCCCAGCAGAGTAGATTATAATTAAACATATTTTCTATGTTTCTTTGTATTTCTGTTTAATCAATTGCATTCTATCTTCTGTCTTCCTTCTCTGAAATTAATGCTAAATGATTATAATTTGCATTTGGGGCTTCAGCAAACTTTTCTACACATTTACATTAGTATATACTCTATTCTTTTAACTGTCCACACCAGAAATGTGTGTGTGTGTGTGTGTGTCTAAGTAATTGGGCATGTGTGTATTGCTCTAGTATAATAAATCTGAAGACTAGTTTAATTTCATGTGTGGGGAGACTGTTGTATGCTGTCCCCCCATCAAATCCTCCTTTCATTCAAAAGCTCTTTGTATGTCTCTCTCCACACATGAGATCCAAGAATAAAGTCAACAAGTCTTGTTGTAGTTAAGTGTGACTACAGCAATGACTTACAGTGTACTCTGGCTACTATAACAAAAAATGTCATGAACTAGGTAGCTAACAAGCAGCAGACATTTCTAGCAGCTCTCACTTCCTAGTTCATAGTTGGCCATCTTGGCCCTGGATCTTCAAATGGTGTAAAGGATGGGATAGATCACTGCGACCCTTTTATAAGGGCACCACCCTCATGGTCTCATTACCTCCCAAAGACATCACTTCCTGTTGCCTTGACTTTGGAGGTTAGAAATTATCACAAGCATGAAGTTTGATCTATGTTCTTTCTCTCTGTGTGTTCCTCAGTCATTCTGCCAGAAGTCATTTGTTCTCTTCCTATGATACTCAGAACCTGAAAGGGTAAGCACGGGGTCTCTTCTCATTCTCTCTCTTTCTCTCTCTCTCTCTCTCATTTTCTTTCACTCTCTCTCTCCTATCTATCTATGTAGCTAGCTAGCTAGCTATCATCTATCTCTTTGTTCCACTCGAAACTTTATTCATATAGCAAGCAAATAACAATAGAAATTTAAATTTAGAGGACTTAAGCCCTTCACTTAGTTGTTTAACCAGTATGAAATATCAATGATATATGAGAGATGACTCTAAAAAGCAGTCATTATGTATCCTAGTTTAGTTTGTTAGTAGAACGTGGTTGTAGAACTAGAAAAGACAATATGAAGATCATTTCACTTTTGTTTTGTTGCTTCTTTTATGCAAGGGGCCTATGCTGGCCTCAAAGTCGCCACTGCCTTGTTCCAGCCACTCTACGTGTTGGTATTGCATGCTTATGCCACTGTGCCTGCATAAAGCAAAGAAACAAATATTTGGGCATATCTATGAGGGAATTTCTAGATTAGGTTAATTGAAGACAGAAGACCTGTCCTAACTGTAGACAAATTCATACATGAGCCAGGGTCCCAGACTGAATGCAAAGAAGAAATCTAGCTGAGCAGCAATATTCATGTCTCTCTGATCCCTAACGATGTGATCAGCTCCTTCACACACTCCGGCTGCCATCACTGCTCTGCCACCATGGACGATAACCTTAACCGGGAGCCAAAGTGAAAACCTTCCTGCCCTAAGTTGCTTCCTGCCCAGTGTTTTATAGAGATGTAACGAGTATGACTGGAATATGTTGCTTCTGAATGGAAGAATTGAAAGCAGGGTGCTTTGCTGTGCTGGTACTTCTCAAGACATCCTTAGATGTATTTACTTCAGGGAGGGGACACTCCACTAGGCTTGGACAATACAGTCACCATATTGCATTTTCGGGGAATGTCGCACGTGGTCTTGCTGTTTAAAGACACCCAGGATAGGCGAGTAGCTACTCGTTCATTGTTGAAGCTAATGCGGTACCATTCATGTATTCCCAAGAAAACACCTCTGGACCGCGTGCTTCTCACCAGCAGCTTCTTTCACTGACTCACCTTGTGGGGTTTGCCCCCCACCCCTTGCTAGAAACAGGAAGTTCAGCTCCATTCACGCTGCAGCAGGCTGGGGGCGCCTGAGTCACTCAGGCAGAGCTCGTGAAGTGCCAGTTCTGCGCCCAGCTCTTCAGCTCTTCGCTAAACACCAGGCCCAACTTTGACAATCTTTACACAACCTCAAAGCAATAAGCAAACTTCTAGTTAAAAGTCTCTTTTTATTTCAGTCTTTTTTTTTTTTCCCTTTCTCACCTCTCTTTTTTCTCTGAAGAAAGGCAAATAAATCATCTACTATTGGTCTAAACTGCATCTGCTCATAGATTTGTTCCACTTATTTACATTTAATTTCTGAAACTACTCTTTAAAAAATATATATATGATTCTGAGCTGGGCATGGTGGCACATGTCTTTAATCCCAGCACTTGTGAGGCAGAGGTAGGAAGATCACTGTGAGTGCGAGGCCACTCTGAGACTACATAGTGAATTCCAGGTCAGCCTGGGCTAGAGTGAGACCCTAGCTCAAAAAAAATATGTTCATGTATGTATGTATGTATGTATGTATGTATGTATGTGTATATATATATATATATATATATATACATACATACACATACACATACACATACACATACACATACATACATATATGATTCTGTCCTTCTAGCATATCCTTTTCCATCTCCTAACTTCATACCATCAGCTCTGTTAGCAAATATGTCTATGATTCCTATTTACACTTGCAGTATTTCATGGACATCCAGCAAGCTCCTTTGACATTTTTAAAAGCTTTCATATATCTGGACGTGGCTCTTATATATTAATGGCAGCCGACACTTCTATTGCATTTAGAAGCACTGGCATCATCTTCAGTTATTATTATTGACTTGGAGGTTATGAAGGATAGAGTTGAATTTAAGAACTATGACCTTGCTCTGAGGTCACCAATTAAATTTTATTACTTACCTTATGAAAAGCTGGAGTTAAAAAAAAAAGGTGGGGGACAGAATAACTTTTTCTCCGTGCAGGTTGTAATGTAATTTATGGACAATTGTCAGGATTTGCTCAAAGTATTTCCACAATGTAAGATGTTGCTCTGAAGAGCCTGGGTGGCATTACTGGGTGAATTCTGACCTACATTCCGGCGAGAAGCAGGTCTCCTGGCTCTCCTGTCCTTCTTAGACAAACAGTAAGCCGATTCACAAGCACAGAAAGCTGACACAATTTGTGACCTTTCCAGCAAGTGATATCAGCTAAGCCAACGTAGGCACAGAATTACCTCTTGCCCTGCAGAAAGTCAGTGTCGAGGTCACTTTCAGTACAGTGTAAGGACAGCTGTCCTACTGCTTCTTTGCCCTGTTGGGCTTTCTCCTGCGCTGACGTACCCATCCAGCATAAGACCTGCTCCAGTGATTCAGAGAGCTCCTCCTCCGCTGGAGGAGATCAAGACTAGGAGGCAGCGGAGACTGCTTCTGTGAAGGAAAACTGTCAGCCTCAGGCTGGTTGGGGACTGAGGGAATCAGATGAGGCTGCAAACGAATTCATACTCATCAGGACTCAGGTGCCTAGGAAACATGAGCCAGTGTTTACTTGTTCCATGTTGGCCTGTTTATAAAGATTACTGAAGTAGGTGAGTCACTGTGGTCAGTTAATCTGTCATTTGCTTCTAAAAGTCAATCATTGAAATGTATTCTCTTTATTACTTAATTATAAATTTATAATCATTTTATCAAATTTGTAAACATGTTTTATTATTTTTCAAATATTTACTTATTTGAGAGAGACAGAGAGAGAAAAGGACAGAGAGAGAGAGAGTGGGTGAACCAGAATCTCCCAGCAATGCCACTGCAAACAAATTCCAAAGGTATGAGCCACTTCGTGCATCTGGCTTTACAAGGGTCCTATTGAGTCTAATCCAGGCCATCAGGCTTTACAATCAAGTGCCTCTAAGTACTGAGGCATCTTTCCAGCCCTAAAACTGTTTCTCTTAATGTTTTCCATTCATATCGCATATTATATCTCTAAGTCTCCTTTTCCTGTTGTTGGGTCTTTATACATATATATTTTCCTGTTATTTTTATAAGTTTCTTGGAGTCCATGCAAATAAGTTTTACTGGTTAATTTATTTTCTGATTTTTCAGGCAAGATCCCACCAGTTATAACAAAACATCTTGAAATTTAATTAAATAAAAAATGGCCTTTGTCTTGCACTATTTTTTATTGTGCTCCTATGCTGCTTAAAAGTCATGTTGCTTCTTGGGTGTATTTTTGTAACATAAAATAGTTCTCTATTATTGATATGTCATTTTAATATTAAGTTCTGTGATTTGAGTCTAGGAACATATTCATATATTTAATTGCAATCTATTAGAATTTATGTAGAATCCTTCTTCACATGGTCTAAGTAGCTCAGAAATTTGATGCCCTTTTTAGAATTGTGGATAAGCATATTGTAGTGGTTTAAATGTGTGGCCACATAGACTCCTGCTTAAACCTTGAGAGCCCAGTGGGTTGAGCCCTACTGAGGAAGAGGTATAACACTAGGGGCAAATTTTGGAGACCAGTCCTAAGGTGTGTTTGGGAGTGAATCTTAAGTCTATCCCTAAGGTGTGAGAGCAGCCGGAGCTCCGTCAGTTTGTGCTCAGTGATGTTGCTTGCTAGCTGCTTGATGATGTTTCTCTGCTTGGATCTATGGGAATGAGCCAGCTTCTTCCACTATTGACAGTGTTCCCCACACACTTGTAAGCCCGAAATAAAGTCTTTCTTCCTATAAACTGCTTTTGGTCAAATGTTTCGTCCAGCAATGCAGAGCTGACTGCCACCCATACTTAGGTAGGAGAAACCGTATGTTTGAATTACAAAATGAAAAGTGGGCTACAGCTTGTCTTTATGTTGAGAGATTTTGCTTTTTATACCACATACAAGTAAGTAGTGTCATTAATAATAGACAATGATAAGAACTCATTTTTATGAGCTTCCCTTGGGAAGAGAGGCCCATATACTTAATTAATGCTGCAAAAGGCTGAGTGTAGGTCAGAAAATAATCTAACTACCTTCCACACTGCTTCTTTTAAAATATATGTAAATATACGTGGTGGCGCATGCCTTTAATCCCAGGATTTGGGAGGCAGAGGTAGGAGGATTGCCGATATTTTGAGGCCACCTTGAGAGTACATGGTGAATTCCAGGTTAGCCTGGGCTACTGTGAGACCCTACCTCAAAAAACCAACACAAAGCCAACCCATATATATATATATATATATATATATATATATATATATATATATGTTTATATTTATATTTATATTTGAGAGAGAGGCAGAGATAGAAAGAGAATGTGCATGCCAGGGCCTTCAGCTGCTGCAAACGAACTCCAGATGCATGTGCCCTTGTGCTTCTGGATTATGTGAGTCCTGGTGAATTGAACCGTGGCCTTTTGGCTTTTCACACAAGTCCCTTAATGACTAAGGCAATTCCGCAACCCCCAGACTGCTTCTTAATAATCACCAGAAGGCTTTTATGAGTGATTCAAACAAGAGGACAGAGCTGAATAGGTAATAAGACTATATTTATGGCCATAGCTACTTGCAAAAGGCAGAGACCCTCTCTAAAGTGTTCATTCTAGTTCTACAGATTCACTAAGAGACACATATACAAATTTTCAGAGATCTCTGAGGCTGATTATATAAGCTACGATCAACTTCCATTCATCTAACTATTCTCTACCACTTAGCTTATTAAGAGTTAACTTCCAGGCATGGTGGCGCACATCTTTAATTCCAGCACTCGGGAGGCAGAGGTAGGAGGATCACCATGAGTTCGAGGCCAGCCTGAGACTACATAGTGAATTCCAGGTCAGCCTGGACTAGAGTGAGACTCAACCTCGAAAAACAAAACAAAAAGAAAAAATGAGTTAACTAACTTCATGACTGAAGGATATCATTAAATAGCAAGACGGCAGAGGAGTGAAATAGCTTTCGCTAGCACCTTGCTTACTCTTTTTTTGCTTCTGTAAAAAGAATAGCTGAAAGGCCAACACTAAGCTATTCAGTGAATGTCTTTCTTCTTGGGGTAGAACCAAAGGTAACTGGGCCCGTGCGAATATTTCTCATTGCACATCTTGAAAGATGGAGGTAGTCTATTGTTTCTGAGGACTCATCATGCACCCTAATGATAGCTACAGCTCCATTAGAGACAGAGGAGTCAGAAGTCTGTTACTTAGGGGATCCATTTGACTACTTATCACATGATAGCTTCATAACTCAAACTGTTTTAAGACAACATTAAAAAATTATGCAATTGCTTAAACATTAATACTCCTTGTTTTTTTGGTGGGATCAACCCAAATGGATTGTAGATATTCCATAATTTCTCACAAGGATTATGTGGTTACCTTAGAAATTTATTGTACATGGGCTCTATGCATTGAGTAAGTTACTTGTCTTTTTTTGATAATGATAGGCAATAGAGTGTGAAAATAATTTATTAGAGAACAGTAAAAATGGAACTTTGGAAAAATGTAACTTCTGGTTAATGAACATGTATTTCTGGCAATCTCAAGTTGGCAACAGGATATTAAGAATACATGCAGTCTACAGTGTTATTTTGTTCACTTCCTCATTTTTTTTTACATTTTTTTTAAAAAAACTTACATATACTGACCAATAAGGATATAGGATCATGGCAACAACAACAAAAAAATCTTCTGACAAGGTGCTAAAATAGTAAAATCGTAAAGTCCATAGATCTCTATAGACTTATCTTTAAATTATAAACTTTTTGTCAATCTCCTTTACCAACTACATTCCAATGCCTCAGTAATCAGGGTAGGTATGAGGATAATACCATCCCAATGACTTTTTGGAAAAAAAATTTTTGATTTATTTATTTTCAAGGAGGGCGGGTGGAGGGAGAGAATAGATGTACAAGGGCCTCTAGCTGGTACAAACAAACTCCAGGTGCAAACACTACTGGCTTTATGTGGGTACTAGGGAATTAGGTTGTTTGGCTTTGTCAGCAGTGCTTTAACCACTAAGCCATCTCTCCAGCCACCACATGACCTTTGAAACACATACCCTGTATCAAATGGTTGATGGAAGTCCTTAGCATCTAATAAAATAATCAGTGGCATCCTGAATTTGGAATATCCTCTAAAAATTTTCTCAAACAATAAATATTTTGTATCATTCAAATATGAATCATTATCCAATTCTCTTATTTTCAACGTTTTAATCTCAATAAGTGTTAAATATTAAAATTATGGGTCATATCACAATTTTCATTGTTTTTTCTAATTATTAAATTTTATACATAATGGTACATTTTAAGACCTGTGGGCCTTGCATTTGAAGGAAGGACATTTCAGTTGTCTTTTATTGGCTCTTAAGGTTTTTCATAGTTATGAAGCTTGGTGACCAAATTAACGAGTATCTAAATCAGGACAAATAACAATTACTCTCACTATTTATGGTTTTACAGAACATCAGAAAACATAGTCTGAGTACATGAGTGTGCACAGATGTCTTATTTTTGGTTCATTGAATTGGTTTTGTGTACCTTCGGTGTATTTGCTAAAAATAATTACTTGCCACATAATTATCAGAGTAATTACAGAATAATTTTGGTCAGGCTGAGAAGATGGCTCTGAGGTTAAAGATGCTTGCTTGCAAAGCCTGTAGGTGTGGGTTTGAGTACCCAGCACCCACATAAAGGCAGATGAATAAAGGATCACAATATACCTACCACAATCATAGTGTGCGTCTGAAGCTCCTGGGCCACCTAATCTGACAGTCAATAGACAGCAATTCATTTACAGTGGCAAGAGAAACCCCATCCCAAATAAGGTGTAGCATAAATACCTCAAGGTTTTTCCCTGACACTCCACACATATGCCATAGAATGAACACTCTCACATACACACCAATAAAATAAAAATTAAAAGAATTACTTTGGGTCTAACCTAGCATGTTGAGTCAGATAGAGACAATGTAGTTTAACAAGATAAAATAATAATAGAATCTGGGGTACGGAGAAGTACTTCATAGAACCCATTAGCCTCTTGACATGGAAGAAAGATTATTTTTCCCTGGAGAAATAGACTTCAACTATCAAGAGTGTTTTGTTGGGCTTGGGTACACAAATCTGTTTTAGAATCACATACCATGCTTTGTTCATGTCCTCTAAAACCCTACAAATGTACTTTACTCCTCAGAACTACCAAAAGTCTGGGGCAACTTTATATATTGATGTTGCTTTTGATATATATCAGGAGGAATAGGTGTAAAGTAAATGTAGATTCTACTTTAGGCTCAGAGATTCATTGACCTTTTGACCTTGCATATCATGTAACAAAGTTACTGTCTTTGTTTGAAAACTTAAAATGAAGATGCTAATTATCCTACCTAGAAAGATTGGAGGACATAATCGAGAAGTAAGCACATAATAAAATTATGAAGTGCTATATAAATGTAAAGAATCACTATGACTTCATTGCTTGAAATTTTGGTATTAAAATGCATAGTAAACATAACATTACACAAGGCAACCTGCAATAGAGATCAAGCCATAGTTAGTGCTTCCAAAAAGCACTGTTTAAATTCCATTCACTAAAATTTTCCAATTTATCATACCTATGAGCTTTAAAGTTTTCTGAAGGCATTTCTTACATTTTTTAAAACTTTTTGAAAGAAGCAATAATGTTTGTAGAGATATAAAAGCATGATGTTCCAACTGCATTTTTTTTTATAATCTCTGTACCCTTTTCTTGATTTTATTGCCAAAACAACCCATGGAAACGAAAGATGCAGAAAAGATATGAAAGGAAGTAACGACTGCTGAGCAGTTATCCTGTAGATGAATAATAGACAAGTCCATAAACAGATGCAAGTCGAGCACGGATGCAAAATGAATGAGAAACTAACAGCAAAAGCGGTTACAAAGTTAGGCACTGGGAGTGGCATTCAGCTCTCTCCTTGGAAGCTGCTCTGTTGCTGGCAAAACAAAATCCTTCATGATAATCAAGTATTTGCTTTTGGCAGTCTCGTGTGCTTGACAAGTAAAAATAAAGTGATAATATTATTTTTTTAAATTGAGCTTTAAACTTAATATTAAGCATGCATATATTCTCAGGGTATATTCCTCTTACATTTCAACAAATATGTACGCAAGCACAGATATAATAATGTGCAGCATCTCCAGTAGTGGTTTTGAGTAAGGCGCAAGTGCAGCTTTGATGTCTGCTTCTGAGTTTATAGTAATAGTTAACCCTATTTTTTCAATCACTATCTTTTAATAAGGACCTACCATGTGCAGTACACATTAATTTTCTCCTTGTCATGAGGGATAAAATCTTTGATGAGTATAATAGTTTAAGAACTGTTCAAATCATCACATCTGGGGATGGAAAGATGGCTGAGTGAGCATGAGTGCCCAAGACTTCAAGAGTTCTAATCTCCAGATCCCATATCAGCAACTGGGTATGGCCATGTATGCCTGTAACTCCAGTTCCACAGGGGAGCAGAGACCTGAGAAGTTCTGGAAGCAGTAGAGGCTCTGGCTTCGGCTGGGGAGATGGCTGAGCAGTGAAAGGGGCATACTTGCAAAGCCTGATGGCCCAGTACCCCTGTAAAGACAGGTACACAAAGTGGCATGTGTATCTGGAATTCATGTGTAGCAGCAGGAGGCCCTAGAATGCCAATTTCTCTCTCCCTCTCTCTCTCTCTCTCTCTCTCTCTCTCTCTCTCTCTCTCCTCACAAATAAAAAATTAGAGACAGACTGTCTCAAGAAAAACCAAAAAATAACAACAAAAGAATGGTGCAGGAAGATAAGTGAGTGCCCCTGCCTCTGGTGAACATATGGGGCACTAGATCACACACACATCCTCTCTCTCTCTCTTTCTGTTTCTTTCTCTCCCCCACACTCCACACACACATCTCACACCTATGTGCACACACCAGATTACACACACAAGCCAAAAAAGAAAATAAATAAAATAATAAATAAACATCATCTGAATTTAGACTATTTCAATTTCCATAAAATCTTCAAATGTTATAGCTAAAATATAGATACAATATAATTGAAAATCTTTAAAGCAAATAAAAGAGACCAAAGATTAAAATTATAGAGTTTAATAAGGGGGGATTTCAAATTCCTACCATGAGAGAATGAATCCAGTTCCATGAAATAAGGGTTGTATCACTGGGAAGTTAATGAAGTGACTCTGGCTGTTGCTCTGCCCATCCTGGAGACACAGAGATGTGGGTCTACCATCTCATCTTCTTGCATATCATCTAGGTTGTGTCTCTTCAGTATAAAGACATATGGGGATGGAACGGGTTTCTGTTCACTTGGAATTTTAGGACAGCAATGATGCCAAGAATTTTCCTACCTGCCAGGCTAACCCATGGAGACTGGTCCAGGAGACATGCACTACAAGACTTATAGACACCAGACCTCAGGAACATTGCCTGCAGTGCCTCGGCCTAACTTTAACTTTACTTCTATCTTTCTTTTGCCCACAGAAAACAAAAGCATTAACCTCATGACCCTGTCTTGTACTGTTTGGAAAATGGATACTTACTTTAACAAAAGCTGAGTTATATTTGTATCAAATTATTAAATTTACTGCAAGAAAGTTATTATAGTTGAGCCCAAAGGTAAATTCTTAGATTTCTAAAAAACATGGTGGAAAATAAATTAGCTTTAATTTTTATTTCTAAATGGAAGTCTATGAATTTAAGAGAACGTTTCTCTTATAGACCTCTAAATGGTATTTCTCCTATGGCTATTTATGTAATTAATTAATTGGCTAGAGGTATTCAAAATGTCTTCATATAAACTTTATTTTGATATGCTTTAGTAATATGTATAATAATACAAATAACCTTCAATAATTATCATCTCTACTAGTAATAACAACATTCTTGATTTGTTTTGTGTTTAAATCAATAATGAATAAATTATTAATAACTCCCAAACTGTAAGATGATGATCAAAATGTATATATGTGAAAAAAATCTAAAAGCTTTTACTTTATGTTATATTACAGATAATAACTTGAAACAATAATAGACTATAATTATTTATTTTACTATCTTGTTTCATATCTCAGATAAGCACATTGTTAGCACCTGCATTTAATCTATTTTGTTGCTCTCAGGATTGTTTATAATTCATATTCAGAATGCCAACAGTAAATTGCATGAATCTTACATGAATTGAAGCTCCAGTGACATTTTAAAATATGATATTGAATAATCATAAAATATTATAAATGAAATAAGTATTCTTTATGATTATTTAACACAGTGTTTTCTCATGTTAATGGGTATTTTATGGCTACCAAAATCCACTGAGCATATTTCTCTAAGGAGTAAATGCTCCCTTCATTATTGTTTTCACATCCTACCACTTAAGAGAAAGTCATAACTAACTACTTTTTCCTAGTATATCATACATAGTTGCAAAATAGTTAATTACCTTAAAGTTCAGAAAATAAGATAAGCTTTATTTTTTTCAAATGAAGAAGCCTGACCATTTCTATAATTATTTGACTTACAATACAGAACTGTATCAAATCTACCAATTATAGAAATAACTTGATTCTTACTAAGCACACAAAGTTGCTTTTACCAAACTATTAACTTAATTCATTTGTTTTTATTTTTCTTCCTGAGTGCCATTATGATATGCTTTATTTCTAAAAGATTTAAATATTCAAAGGGTCCTTGTTTCTTCTTACCTTTGCTCATATTTTCCCAATTTCAGAGGAAATAATAATTAGGGATTTTTAACATTTTGTTCATTTTTCTATGAAAATTGCTCTGACTTCTTTGTTTACTTCAGAAGCAGTAATCTGCTTTGTTGCCAGTAATTACACATTTTCATGCTTGGTTACATGCCAACAATTACATTTCATTTATTTATCAGTTTTGAAATATTAAGGATTCCTTCAAATACTATGTATAATTTGAAAAGTTTATAATTGCATGATAGGTATATCACTCTTAAACTTTAGTTTTAAATCATGATAAAAAGGATTTTTTAATTTTTATTTATTTATTTCAGAGAGAGAAGGGGGCCAATAGAGAGAAAGAATGGGTGTGGTAGGGCCTCTAGCCACTATAAACGAACTCCAGATGCGTGTGCTACCTTGTGCATCTGGCTTTATGTGGGTACTATGGAATTGAGCTTGGGTCCTTTGGACAGGGAAGTGCCTCAACCAGTTAGCCACTTCTCTAGCCCTTAAAATGTATATTTTGCAATAATATTTCACAAATATATGAAATAGCTGAAGTGACTGGGTTTTGTTAATATTAAAAGTTAGAATTATTGGCATAAATTGGAAGTGTGTGTGTGTGTGTGTGTGTGTGTGTGTGTGTTGCTTGGTATGTATGTTCATACAATTTTGCACATGTGGAAAATGAGCAGTCCTGAAGTATGGCTTGGTATTTATGCCTATCTACTATGATGCCATAACATTTTATAGCTTCACATGGAAATCAAATTAGCTGTAGGAAACTAAACATTAATCTACTGATCTTTAGTGTGCAAGGACAGGTTAGCTTTCATTTAGAGCAGCTAAAGCAGAATTAGATAAAATTAGTTGCCAATTTCAAATATCTTTACCGAATATCCCATGTTTCCTGATTGAACTGTTAACAAATATCATATGTAATATGTTGCTATGACTTATATTTTAAATTTTTACTTATAAGATTACATGAGACCCGAATTTCCAGAGGGAGAATGAATACATATTGACATTCAACTTTCCTGATGAAATCTCTGGTACAATTGCTCTCCATTCTTGTATCTTGAAATAAGGTCCCATTTATGAAGCACTTCTCTGTTGTACAGAATGACAGTTTAGTTTCTTAATATCAAATTCTTTTGCCTGTTCCAAGCAAAACAGATGGTTAAGATAATTATGATGGAAATGGCATGCTGAGAAAACTGCTGAGAGACCATTCATTCTTGGATTTTTCCTTTTTCCTCTTTTGAAATGCAGTGAATAACACTATGGGAAGATGGAATCATACTAGTTTGTTTTTTTCTTTAAGTGATTTCCAGGCTTACTCTGGAAAGATGACCTGTAGGACCCAGATCAAGTCAGTTTAATGTGCTGGTCTCAGTATTTCTTCTCCTCCTTCATCTTCTCTTTGCATAAACTTAACAGGAAATGCTTATTTGCCATGGCAGCCTTCCAGGTCTTCAGGTGGAGTGCAGACCTGAGCAAGGACTCCTGATAGGAGAGAAGTAAGCCAAAGAAGAAGCGAGAGAAGTCCTGCAAAAATCAAACTCAAGTTACTTTTTTGTTGACCAAAAGAATTTTTATGCAGAAGGCATTTCAAATGAGTTTAAAACAGAGAGGAGAAATGAATCTGAAATGCCTACCGTATGCTTTTTCAGCACTTTCTAGCAATTATGACAATTTAGGTGGTTATGTAAATTACACAATTCTTGTAAAATGATATAATTATGAAATGTTGGGGCAGAAACAGAAAAGGATTCCATTGCTTTAGAGTGAATACTGCAATGATATAAGACTGAGAATATACCCCCCTTCGTCACCTTTTATACATCCTTTGAGGTTTTACTCTTGCCAACAGAAAAAAATATATCAATTGGAAGCCACTTTCTGTAAGTATGTTAGTAAGAACAAGATAAGGAGAGAAAATATGTTGAGAATATTTTGAATGGATTTTTTATTATTTGGAGTCTGATCATTAAATTTATGTCTTCAGGGCTGGAGAGGTAGTTTAGCAATTAAGATGCATGCCTGTGCAGCCAAAGGACCCATGTTTGATTCTCCAGGTACCACATAAGCCAGATGCACATGGTGGCACATGTGTCTGGAGTTTGCTGGCAGTGGCTGGAACCCCTGGCATTCTCTCTCTCTCTTTGTCTCTAATAAATAAATAAAAATAAATCTTTTTAAAAAGAATATATTTTTTTTTTCAAAAATTATCCATATTCTAGCATTTCCTAGTAATTTAGTTGGTATTTGGTGAGATTAAATCACTGGAAACAATATTTATAAAAATGTTGCACTTAGCAGTGTAAACCTCTTGTTTTCAAAGACAAAGATATTTTATTGGGGATATTTCATTGCTAAGATAGACTCAGTATTTTAAGAACTGTTGATATTCTCAACATTGTCAGAATCTTACAATCACTTTTGGAGAAAAGTATATACAATTTCCTTTAAAATCCGAAGTAATTGCCTTGTTCTCCACTCCTCAGTAAATGAACAACAGGTCTTCATAGCTGTGTTTATGAAGAAGGGTACATACGGGCTCGTTTTTATCTATTTGGAAGAAAAATAATATAGTGTTGAATTTCAAAGCCTATCACACAATATTTTACTTTTTCTCCACACTAGATAGTTCCACCTCAAAGGAACATAGAAGGAAATTGCATAGCCAGAGATTTTGTAGCTGAAAAGCAATGACACTTTCCTGTTCACAAAGAGGGCCAGACAGATAACTGTTTCTTTGAGACAGTCGGGCCTCCTTTTTTTGAAAGCCAAACAGGTGCAGGTCACATTCTGAGCAACAGGCTGAAAACTGCCCCACTCTATCCTCTGCTCATTTAACTGTAATTGTGGAGTAGGGTGACAAAATTTTACTAATAGCTTTCTTCCCCTTTCTGGGAAGTTGGGATGAGTGTGAGGAGGGGTGTTTGAGGGGCACTTCCCTCCACCTGTAGGCCCCACACTCTGTACTCCATTTCCAAAGGAAACAACTGTGTTTTGTTATATTAATTAGTTCTTAGTGACATAAATAATTTTAATCTGGGATGGCCTGTCACATCAGCACACACCCATATACACACAGATTCATTTTTTTTTAATTGTTTATTTATTTTGAGAGAGAGAAAGAGGCTGGGAGTGGCAGAGAATGAGTATGCCAAGGCCTCATGGCATCTATCACTCCAGATGCATCATGTGTCACCTTATGCATCTGGCTTACTTGGGGACTAGGAAATCTAACCTCAGTACTTGCACTTTACAGGCAAGTACCTTAACTGCTAAGCCATCTCTCCGTCCTAGAATTTTGTTTTTCTTTTTTGGTGATCATCATTTTTAGGCAGTTGAAAGAGGTCCATAACATATCAGTGTCAATATATACAAATGCATTCCCACTCATAGGTCACATATAGGGCTCAGCCATAGCTCCTCTCAGGATGACTCCTGTGCAATGTGTACCACTCTGAAGTCGGGACGGCACCTCGTGCTTGCTGAGACATCAAAATAAAATTTTGGAATTGACTTTAAGGGCAAGAACAAAGGATACTGGCATGAAATCTTGCTTCACAGAAGAGAAGTCAGAACATCCTCCCTTGGCTAATTTATAAAGTGAAAGAAAAAGACACAGACGTGAACAGCGCTGTTCACTCAGTGACTTCAGACAGTCTGCTTTGTCATTGGCTGACCAGACCAGGGTGGGGAATTGTCTGAAAATTCATTTCCCTCCACTTCCTTCTAAGGCCCCCTTTCTTCTTTCTTTGCCTGCGCATAGCTTAAGGCAAAACCTATTTTCACACACAAGCTTGCATTATCTTGAGTTCTCTTCATGTGTTCCCCTGTGCCTTCCGACTCTACCCAAGATACCTCAAGAAACGGTTCTTCCTTCTTGCAGCCATTAAAGCAGACTAACAAGCATGGATAATAAGCTTGAACTGTCTTTGTGTGGCAAAGATAAAATGTCATTTTTCAAGTGACCAACAGATGGTTATGGATGTGATGTACATCTTAAAATTGTTATTGGAGATTTGAAATTGGCATGTTAGGGCTCACAATGATTTCATGCTGGCAGGGTGGGACCTGGAATTTGTCCTCAAAGCCACCACTCCCATTTTTCTGAGATTTGCCAACTCGGTGAGCAATATTTTTTTCGTCTTACAAGTACCTCTCCAGTGCCTTCAGAGCCACTACTACTTAAACTAATAAAATAACCAGGCAATTTACACTGAATAGTAAATTTTCTTATTAATGCATTCTACATGCTTCTATTTCAAAAATGTGCCCTTCAAAAACCTAGTTCACAAACCCTCACTCAAGAGTTCTGCTTGCTTCTCTGAGTTTTAACTCAAAAACCTTATCTTTTTCTCTTCCTTTCTATTCTTTGGATGCCAACAGAAATCCTAAGCATGCTTGTCCTGACATTTTGGGGGCTTTTCCACCTTTATTATTGTTAGGAAAAGGGGAGGAAAGACCTAAGTCAACAGCCCAGACAGGCGTTACTTGGAAAAGGCTGAGAAGGGCTCTGACCAAGGAGGTGCAAAGTCACTTCCCTTACAGACTAGGAGGGTCTTACAGCGGTGGGGTCACTGGAATTCTTTGGTGGCAGGTGGTCTACCTTGCCTCGGGATTTGGGCCACTTCAGTGAAGTGATAATTAGACATGTGATTTGGGCCACTTCAGGGAAGAGCCAGTCGAAAAGGGTTGTGTGGGTCACTCTTGGAAAATAGAGAGTTACATTTGTGAAATGGCAATCAGGATTTCAAAATAGGTGACATTCTTATTCTAACAATCACCCCAGCTCCAATCCTCTAATCCATCAGCCTCTTCTCTCTTTCTCTTGTGAAATCCTCCCACTCTCACGAGAGTTTTTTGTGAAAAATATCTTCCTTCACTAAATCTACTTCTGTCCCCCACCCAGACAAAAACTTGGTTCACTGTCTACCAAATTAGGAATATGTGTTGGTCATTATTTCATGCTCCATCTGGATAGGAAAACATGGACTCACCCAAGCACTTGATCCAGTCTAATGATCTCTTGCCTTTGACTCCAGAGTCTAGAACACAGTAAATGTGTTGTCACCTGCCAATCATTCTGAACTCAAGTGGAAAGGGAAAAAAAAAGCCAATTCGAGACTTTTGATGGGATTAAAAGCTGTATTTTCCCCTTCTTGTACTTTCCATGATGTGGAAAGGAGGAATGTGGAGAAACCTTATGCCTACAGAGACTACTTTGTTCCTGAAATATGGAGGCGTTCGAGGATCCCATATAAAGAGAAGTGGGTAGCAAAGGACGATGAGAAGGCCAGATTGGTAGGAAGATATGGATTACCTACTTGTAGGCTTTTAGTTCTCTTTTATCCTTCCATATTATTTTTAGAACTTTAATTTTACCAAACATAATAGAACAACTAAGAGATAGAATTAAAGATGATGGACAAAAAAATGAGAAGAGGTGCTTAGCAAACTAGGGCCGACCAGTAAAAAGATCTGGAAACTTGTGTGTAGGATACAACCCTTGAAAATTTGAATGGCATAAACACAATATTAAGAATTCTCATACTAATAGGAAAATTCAGTAGACCGTGTCTGTTTTCCCAAACCTGTGGAATAGAGGTTAGCAATGTTGGACATTATAACTGACTGAATGACTTTGGTATATTTGAATAATGTTATGGAATTGGTTATTTTCTCATTACTGGGGCAACATCCTGGACAAAATCAGTTTAAGAGAGGAAGGGTTTATTTCACCTTACAGTTCCAGGTTACAGGCCATCGTGGCAGAAAAGGCGTGATGGCAGTAGCTTGAGGCAGCTGGTCACATTTAGCACAGTGAGGAAGCAAAGGGTGATAATGACTGCTGCTTGACAAGCTCTTTCCTTTTTATATAGCCCAGGACACACACACACACCCCACACACAAATAAGGTGGGTCTTTCCACCTCAATTAACCTAATCAAGATAATCCCTCATAGGTAATTTTTGGTTCTGTCAAGTTAATTGTCAATGTCAAGTATGATAATTCCCCCCCTTGACAACTACACTTCCAAACATGTCACCGTTTAGTCATAACCCTCAACCCCTTTGTCTCCATATGACCATAAGCCATCTAATAATGCAAAACACATTCAGTCCAACTTCACAAGTTCCAACTCTGAGGATAAGTGCAGTTTCTTCTGAAATTCAGAAAAACTCTTAACTGAGTTCCTATAACATCCAAAGAACAAAAAAGTTGCCAGTATATGCATCAATCAGTACACAGTAAACATTCTCAGTGCAAAATGAATAAATGGAGAGACCAGAGCAAGACCAGAAGCCACATTGCAGCTCTGTGTCTGGCATGTGGAACAGAATGGGATGATCTGGACTTCAGAGGTCTTGGATTAGCTCCAACCTCTAACTGTGGCTGTCTTGGTGCAAGTTCACTCCACATACTTAGCCTTCCTCGGCAGACATCCTATGGTTCTAGCCTCTCTAACATTCTGAGGTATGGCAATTACTTTTTCACTGCCTGAGCAAAACGCTCAACTGGAAGCAGATTATGGAAGGAATGGGTTTATTTTGGCTTACAGGTTCAAAGGGATGTTTCTATCATCGAAGGGAAGGCATCACGAGAGCATATAAAGAACATTTCACCTGCAAAACACACAGAGGCTCTCCGTTTTTATTTATGGGTTTATCTTCATAATGTCTTACAGTGTAATTCAGGACTTTCTTGCTGGAACTCTGACCCTGCCACACATTGCTAAGTCTCAGCGACTCTCTGAAAACCATGGCGGAATAGTCCATGTTCCCCCAAAACCTTTCATCTTTCATTCTTCTAAAACCAGTACCACGTGGGCAATGTTGCCAATTGCTGCTGTCAGAGATGGATAAAGACCGGAGCACATGGAGCAAAGCGGAAGCAACCTTTGCGTGCTGACCCTGGGGAGGAGGCACCTCCTTTGTCATTCTTTCTCCGGAACTCTTTCTTTTGAAAGAATTCACCTTCTTCCTATCATGACCCTAAGTGCTCTTGTTCCATTGCGGTGCATTAGATTTTCCTTTCGTGGTAGTGATCCGTTTAACAATGACACAAGTTACAGCAATAGCTGTGCCGGGGACTTTAGATTTGCTAACATTTCTTTCCTGTATCAAGCTTTTAATATTTTTTCCCCCTTTCTTCTCTGTATTTTCCTTTCTTTCAGTGTAGTTCTGAATCAGGATAGCAAAGATAAACCATGTCATGCCTTAATGTTTTTCTGCCTGGAAATTTCCTCTGCCAAACACATGATTGTATTACTTTTTAATTCAACGTTAAGTTCTCAGGACGTGGGTAGAATGCAGCTGGTTTCTGCAATAGGCTATCACATGAACTGCCAATAGCCCAGTTTGCAATAAAGTCCTTGTCCCTTCTGTAATCCAATGAGCCAAGCCTACACACTCATGTCTCTTGGGCTTCTATTCTTTCAAATTTCCACCAAAATGTTCCCATGAAGTTCTGCTTGCAGCATTGTAAGACTTCTTTATAGGACAAAGTTAAAAATCCTTCCACATTCCACCCACAAACCAGTTCCAAAAGACCACTGGTCAGGTTTAAAGCAGGAATGGATTTACTCTTACTTCCAAATTTTTTAATATTAATTAATGTTTTATTTCTGGGACACAACACCTAGAAGCACTCATTTTAAGGGAGGAGAGTTTATTTCAGCTGATGGCTCCAGGTTACAGCGGCACAGAAGGCAAGGCAGAGAGAGCTCGAGGCAGCCGGTCCCATTCAGCATCGTGAAGAATCACGGAGTGATGAATGCTGCTGCTCAGCTAACTTTCTCCTTTTTATTTAATCCATGATGACTTCCACAATTAAGATATATCTCCATGCATTAATTCGCCTAGTCAAGGTGATCCCTCACAGGTTCTGCAAAGTTGACAAAATATAAATCACCACAGTTACTGATCTACGGCATACAAAATGTCTCATTTTCTTTAGAAGTGTCCAAGTTGCACATCAGCTAGAAAATTCCATGGGCTGGACAGATGGTGTAGCGGTTAAAGCGCTTGCCTACAAAGCCTGTTGAACCATGTTCAACTCTCCAGATGCCACATAAGCCAGATGCATAAATGTGAGGCAAGCTCAGGGACGCACATGCCCACTAGGTGACCCAAGCATCTGTAGTTTGATAGCAATGGCTGAGGCCCTGGTGTGCCAATTTTCCCCAACTTGCTTTCTCTAAAATAATGACAATAATAAAGAGAATTCTTTTCTCTCTCTTTAGAAACAAGTAAACAGGGCTGGAGAGATGGCTTAGCGATTAAAGTGCTTGCCTGTGATGCTTAAGAATCCAGGTTGGACCCCTCAGTACCCACAAAAGCAGATGCACAATATGTATCTAGAGCTCATTTGTATCATTTGTAGTGGCTAGAAGCCCTGGCATGCCCATTCTCTTTCTCTCTCTCTCTCTCTCTCTCTCTCTTCTTTTCAAATAAATAAACACAATATAAAATCTTTTTTAAAAAAGCAGTAAACATTATCATCCTTAAGAGAATATCAGAAAATTCAACATAATAATAAGCTTTAAATGCATTTTATAGATAGCATAAAATTATTATTTCATACCAAGAAATTGTATATATATATTTCTAGTCACATACCTACAGATACATAATAACACATTTACCAAATTTTTGTTTGTTTTTATTTTTTATTGCATTTTTTTCCCCAAGGTACGGTCTCACTCTAGCCCAGGTTCACCTGGCACTCATTGTATAGTCCCACGGTAGCCTCAAATTTATAGTAATCCTCCTACTTCCTCCTCCTGATTGCTAGGATTGCAGGTGTGTGCCACAGCACTTGGCTAGTTTAGTTAGTATATAATAAAGGTGTCAAAATAAATAACAAGTCTTGGGTAGATTGAGATTAGGTGCTGTAGATGAGTGAGACTATGTGGCGATTTTTTTTTCTGTGATTGGGTAAGTTCATGGACAATGATCTAAGTAATGTTATGATATGACAATTATTCTCATGTTGAAGTTCTTTTGTGTTATCCTGATACATCTAGTTCTTCAACATCCTAACAATTTTTATTGAACACTTTTTATTATAAAATATTGTGAGAAAAAAATATACTATCTTTTAGGCAATAATCAAAAATGTATGCTGACCTTACTTATCCCCATCTACTAACTAGTAATGAATACCAGAGACTAAGTCATTAAGCCCTGGAAGTTATAGTAAAATTATCAAGATACAGCTAATAACAATAATTACATAATTGCTATTAAATTATGTTTGATAGTCATATGAGTACCTATCATCTGCCAGAAGAGGATTGGGCACTCCACTGTGGAACTGGGACTTGGTAGCAAGGCTGGAGAAGGGGCTAGTTACATGTGTGATGGTGGCATGGGTGGAGAAGTGGTTAATGTCATGTGTGATAATAGGTCTGGTATGGAATAAATGGAAATGAAATACAAAGAGTAGACACCAAAGAAGAGTGGTAAAATTATGACTACCAAGTGTCTTTCTCTAGTTAGACCTTGTATTTTTCCTTCTTTCTTTTTTATTTGAAACTATAGCTGCTGCTCTGTCTTACCTTGATGTCATTAATTTCTAAAACTGTTTGAAAATTTATTAAACTTTTCTGACTTTACAGATTAGCTCATATAATCATTCCTCAGCTCATGGCCACCTATCATTTAAAAAAATTGAAAATGCCATTTTTTATGCAAGAAACTCTGTTCCCAAAGGTACTGATTCTTTCCCTTCAAGAAAAGTACAAAGGGGCTGGAAAGAGGGCTTAGTGGTTAAGGCGTTTGCCTGCAAAACCAAAGGACCCAGGTTCGATTCCCCAAGGACCCATGTTAGCTAGATGCACAAAGGGGCACAAGGCTCAGGGCCTATTGCAGAAGAGGTGGCAGAAAGAATGTAACAGCCAAAGGAAGGGTAGGACTCCTTACAACATGCTCCTCCAGACACAAAATGGCCTGGATATCCATGACCTCACAGTGCCTGACACTACCTATACAAGACAATCATAATAGGAGGAAAAGATGATGACATCAAAATAAAAGAAAGACTGATTGAGAGGAGGAGGGGGTAGGATGGAGAACGGAATTTCAAAGGGGAAAGTGGGGGAGGGAGGGCATTACCATAGGATATTTTTATTATCACGCAAGTTGTTAGTTAAAAATAGTAACAAGGGCTGGAGAGATGGCTTAGCAGTTAAGCACTTGCTTGTGAAGCCTAAGGACCCTAGTTCGAGGCTCCATTCCCCAGGACCCACGTTAGCCAGATGCACAAGGGGGTGCATGCGTCTGGAGTTTGTTTGCAGTAGCTGGAAGCCCTGATATGCCCATTCTCTCTCTCTCCTCCTCCTCCTCCTCCTACTCCTCCTCCTCCTCCTCCTCCTCCTCCACCTCCTCCTCCTCCTCCTCCTCCTTCTCCGCTCTGTCTGTCACTCTCAAATAAATAAATAAAAATAAACAAAAAATAGTAACAATAAGAACTTCATATTTAAAAAAGAAAGTTTGACTAAATTGTAGTACACATATATTCTAAGTATATTTACTTCCTTTTGAATTATCAATTTTTTTCTAATATTCAGTCCATGTATCATTTTGTATCAGTGAAAATTATTTGGCTACCTTAATATGAGGTAGAATATATCATAATTCACTCGTGTGAAATTAATTTCAGTTTGTAAAGAATTTTGTGTAGAGACTAGTTACTCAAGAATGACTTCTAACTATAGAATAAAAGATAAAGATATTTTGTCATTATTGAAAACAATCAATATCCTTAAAGATTGATCCAAGGTGAATTATTGTTTTTAAAAGAAAAATTTTTTTTTATTTATTTGCAAGGAGAGAGAATGAGCAAGAAAGAGAGAGAAAGGGGTGAAGAGAATGTGTGCAGCAAGGCCTTTTGCCACCACAAATAAACTCCAGATGCATGCCCCATTTTGTGCATCTGGATTTAAGTAGGTCCTGGGGAACTGAACTGGGGCAGTCAGGCTTTAGAAGCTGAGCCACTTCCTGAGCCCTGCCTGAGACTTGTTCTTGAATGGCTTAATACTCTAACACTTCTATTATGGTATAAATTTAGTCATAAAAATAGATGAAATATAAACATGCATACACACATAGACATATATCAGCATTAATGACAATACTCTAGAAACAACTAAAATAAAATAAATGTTTAAAATTTGAAAACATTTCTAATGAAGAAATTAATGTGCTGACTTTCATAAAGAAGATAATCAAATTATATTGTGGTAATCTAAAACCTATTTTGCCTTTGTTTTGTACAATAAAATAATGCACATTACTTTTTTTCTTTTATGAAATATTAGGATTATAATATATTCTTTAAATTTTCTTTTGAATCTTAACTATTACACACAAACACATAATCCCATATTTGTGTGTCTGTATTTATGTATGTGATTTCAATACCACTTGTTCATTTTTTTTAATGAAATCTGTATGGTTACAATTACTATAAGTATTCCTTTTAAAAAAATTTGTTCATTTTTATTTATTTATTTGAGAGTGACAGAGAGAGAGAGAGAGGCAGATAGATAGAGAGAGAGAGAGAGAATGGGTGTGCCAGGGCTTCCAGCCACTGCAAACGAACTCCAGATGCGTGTGCCCCCTTGTGTATCTGGCTAACGTGGGTCCTGAGGAATCAAGCCTCAAACCAGGGTCCTTAGGCTTCACAGGCAAGCGCTTAACCACCAAGCTATCTCTTCAGCCTTACTATAAATATTCTTGATCTTCAAAATTCATTGTCATTCATAGGAAAATGTTTTTGAGTGTTTATGTTCATATAGTTAGAGAAAGCAACGCTTGGTAGTATAAGCTTCAGTTCTCTTGGGTGACCTATAGAACAGAGTCCAATCATTTTTTATAAGAATTTTTAATAGACAGGGGTTGTCTGTTATTATCACAAAATTCCAACACTTTTTCTAGTTCTATATTTGCTTGTGCCCATTTCTTAGAGATAAAAAACACTTTGCTGTGTGGGTGGCATGTCTCAGTGGCCACCATCTATTACCCCCAGTATAGAGTGACACTATATGTGAACTTTTGTGTATGTGTGTGCATACACAAGACACACATGTTAAATGGATGCCTTCTAAATTATAGTCGTGGAACAATGAAATGAACCTCCTGATCAAATAGGCCATTTCAGAATGTCACAGCATTACAACAACAACGAGTATGTTTCTCTGAATTAATTCAGAGCATTTTGTGGTCGGGAGTATCCAGTGTGCTGAAAAAGTATCCAGCAACAACTCAGTCTTTGTTCCTCAGTGTTTTCAGCCTTTTATTTCCTTCAAAGTGAAGAAATAATAACACAAATTGCAGCTGTTTCTACCCTGTGGTCTACATGCCTAATAGTCATCAGTTGTAAAAATAAAATAAATTACAAAGAACCCTGTTGTCACTGGAATTAGTGAGCCACAGAATTTGATTATGTAATAACCCTTGTCTTAGAAATGAGAAATTCTCTATGATCTCGAAATCCTAAACCTATGGAACAAAATTCATTAAACTACTTTGTATAGTAGATGCTTTGGGCTAGATAATGGCTTAACAAATGCTGTTTTCATTGATAATATTCTTACCAACATAAATTAATAACAGGAACAACTTGTTAACTATGTTATGTCGTGTTTTCCAGTGGCACACATGGTTATCCAAATTCTGAAACAGATACGATTTTATGTGCAAAAGATTAAAAAGTAGGCAAAATGTCAGCAGAATTTCCATTTTAAGTGGCATTTTATTTGACTTAGTGAAATGGATAAATGTTATTACATACTTATGTAACCTTGTTCTATGCGATCAATACATGCATGTTTTTCTTTTTCTTGTAGAACATCTCAAAAATGGGTATAATGAATAACATTGCCACTATCATTTCATCTGTGTCTGCCACCTTTCCTTTCATCCTGTCTAATTTGACCAAAATTAGATCCAAATGAGTCTCAGGTAGTCCATGTTTAACACAGAACTTTAATTGATTCATTTCTGGTGACTTAACTTCCCCAGCTCTTTTTCTTTAAGTTACGCGCTTAGTTTAATTTACTGTTTTGCATTGCCTCTTTTTGCTGGGCAGCTTGGCTTTGTTTGTTTGTTTGTTTTTGTTCTTGGTAGAAGTCTTGTATTTTTTTATTAGTATTTATTTTTTATTAACAACTTCCATGATTATAAACAATATCCCATGGTAATGCCCTCCCCTCAACCCCCTTTCCTCTTTGAAACTCCACTCTACATCATATCCTCTCCCCCTTTCAATCAGTCTCTCTTTTATTTGGATGTCATGATCTTTTCCTCCTATTATGATGGTCTTGTGCAGGTAGTGTCAAGCACTGTGAGATCATGGATATCCAGGCCATTTTGTGTCTGGAGGAGCATGTTGTAAGGAGTCCTACTCTTCCTTTGGCTCTTATATTCTTTCTGCCACCTCTTCCACAATGGACCCTGAGCCTTGGAAGGTGTGATAGAGATATTGCAGTGCTGAGCACTCCTGTCACTTCTTCCCAGCATCATGATACCTTCTGAGTCATCCCAAGGTCACTGCCATCTGAAAAGAGAAGATTCTCTACCAAAAGTGAGATTAGCATTAATATGTAGATATGAACATTGAGAAACGTGCTTACTGGGCAGTTTGATGAGCATAGTATATACATTTAGCCAGACTAGCTTGGCTTTTGATTGCAGATATCTGCCAAAGCTTAAGGTATGTTTTGAAACTTAAATGCTCAGCCACTGTGATGGTTTCAGGAAAATAAGCTAGGCAAAGAGAAACGTGCCTAGTATGAATCTAGGTCAGTTTCTAGGTGCCATGTATGCAGATGGAGCAGAAATTTTCAGATGACACACAGTGAAAGCTTTGGGACAGGACCAATAAGCACTCTAGGGTCTGAAGCAGAATAGAATGGACCATGGCTCAGGAAATCTGCAGTTAAACCTTGGACTTCTTACCAAAGAGCTTTGTCCCTTAAGTAATTGGATGGCTTTCATATCTTCAAAATGAAATTCCATGTATTATTACATGAAATGTCAACTTTAAAAATAGGTTTAAAGGTTTATTATATGAAAATATTATAAGTACAAGAAATTCCTTATCTTCAAAAAATAATCACAGATATATATGATCATGTCATATTATTCACATAGCTGATTCAGTTTGTAAACATAGGTGAACTGGATATTGATGAAAATTTTGATGATTATACAGAAAACTTGGCCAACATAGACATTGTGAGCAATAAATTTAAATTAGCATGTGTATTTACAAAAATTATAAAATGCTAATGATTATTTTCTCTATAAAAATCTGAAATTATAATCTTTCTTTGCGAAAAAAATCAACATGATGCTCAAAATGTTTTAAGGACAGCATATGATGCCAATTAAAATAATTAATCATTAAAGCAATGTGTAATTGAATTACTTTTCAAAAAGTAGATACTAATACAATTTTCCCTTTACTAATTTGGTGTTCACATTTCAAACCTAAACAGTATATGTGTGTTTAAAAGTCTTAAAGTTAGACAGGCAAAAATATCTATCTTACTTACATATAATCCTCTTAATATGCACATGCCAGATGGTGTTTCATATCAGGTCAGAAATAATGAAAGAATCTGGATATAAATCTAAGAATCACAGAAAAATGAGTAACTAGGGATTACATATTCATAATAGCATTTTTCCTGAAATTCAACCATTTTTAATAATTTCTGGTATGCTTCTGAGTAAAAGTAGCACATTTCGCTATAATAATCCTAGTTGACTCTGTTTAGAAAATAAATTTACTTTTGATGTTGCAAAGAAAGCAAAATTAAACTAAACCCATTTTTATCATTTCTTTTTGTCTAATTATCACTAGTTAATAGATCATGTGATTATATATATTATTTATTAGCCTGATCAAAATTAATACAACACAATATTCTATTGGGTGCTCACTTTTAAACATCTTTATATAGTAAATATTGGCTTTGTGGCATTGATTGCTTCCAAGCCATACAAAAGAAGGAACACGTATCTGTAACACATAGAGCATAGTGTATAATACCTAAAGCCTAATTATGTAAATCTATAACACATATAGCATTATCATGTAAATTTATGATACATATAGCATGATCATGTCAGTATGATGACACAAGGAAGGAAACAAAAGGTTTCTGTTCTCATGACAGCACAAAATTATCAGTGGGTTTACTCATGAAAATTTTTATTTTTTAAATGAATATTATTTTTAAAATAGTCTCAAAATTTATGTGGTAGGATAGCAAAATTGCTAGAAATTTTTATGTGGTGTTCATAATGAACAAGTAAATATTCACTCAATAATATCTATGAAAACTCCATTCATAGACTACGCAGTACCTAAAATCTAGGGTATCACTCAGAGAAATCTACCACTTCCAATCCATCCCTATGAATGTAATTGTGATATTTTTTTCAATAGGATGCTTGAGGCTGTAATGTAGAGGGCTCCATATCTCTTCCTACAATGACTGATTTCACTTGTAAGAGAGTGCTGAGAAGTCCAAACTTAAAGGTACTATCAAAAAAATGACGGCTATGGAGAAAGACAACCAGCATGCAATTGGTGGGCTATATGGGAATTTGGGGACCAAGACTGCAACACATGACCCTTTGGGATATATTTCCCATCTAAACCACAGCAACAGCAAAAAGTTAAAGCAAACAAAAAGGAAAATCATCGGCTGGAGAGATGGCTTAGCAGTTAAGCACTTGCCTGTGAAGCCTAAGGACCCCGGTTCGAGGCTCGGTTCCCCAGGTCCCACATTAGCCAGATGCACAAGGGGGCGCACACGTATGGAGTTCGTTTGCAGAGGCTGGAAGCCCTGGCGCGCCCATTCTCTCTCTCTCCCTCTACCTGTCTTTCTCTCTGTGTCTGTCGCTCTCAACATAAAAAAATAAATATTTAAAAAAAATATTTTAAAAAAAAGAAAATCAATGACTGGTAAATTGCCTATAATCAATGACATGCTAGTTGCCTATAATCCCAGCTACCTTAGAGGCTTGGATGAGTGGATTGTGAGTTTGAAGCCAGCCTGGGCTAGAAAGTGAGACCCTGTTTGAAAAAAAAAGTGAATGAGAATGGGTGGATCATATGATAAACCAAATATGGTATATTCATGCAATGGGATATCATTTACCCAGGAGAGGGAATCAAAAGCTGACACATGCTACAACTTGGATTAATCTTAAAATCCATTGTGTTAAGTAGGAAAAAGTCTTCAAAAAGACCACATATTAAGTTATTTCATTTCTAGAAGATATTTGGCACAGTAAATCTATAGAAACAAAAGGTAGATTACTGGTTACTTAGTAAATAGTGGAACATATTGTGCATTTATGATTTCCTTCTGAGGGGATAAAATTTTATTTAAAATTGACTGTACTGATCCTTGTACATGTCTTACAATTTGAAGAAATGATGAAATTTCCCATTTTAAAAGGGTGCATTTGGGCTGGAGAAATGGCTTAGCAGTTAAGCACTTGTCTGTGAAGCCTAAGGACCCCTGTTTGAGGCTTGATTCCCCAGGACCGACATTAGCCAGATGCACAAGGGGTGCATGCATCTGGAGTTCCTTTGTAGTGGCTAAAGGCCCTGGAGTTCCCATTCTCCCTCTCCCTCTCTCTCTCTCTCTCTCTCTCTCTCTCTCTCTCCCTCCTTCCCTCCCTCTTTCTCTCTGTGTCTGGTGCTCTCAAATAAATAAATAAAATATTTGTATGAGGGGGAATTTTTTAAAAGTGTGCATTTTATGATATGTGAATTGTATTTCAACACAAATATTTAAAAATGTCTTTCACAAGAATGGTGGTTCAGTTTTATTTCTCAAATGTTCTAATGCAAGACTTTAGAAATTCCATAAATGGAAAGAATTATGATCAGTTTCTCCTTATCTTCCTTCAAGCCATCTCTTATTCATCATGGGCACTAGCCACTTCCAAAACAGATCAGGCCTCATTTCCATTAGCATTTGGCCTTTAGTCAAGTCAGCACAAAAAGAGCTTTTGTTGGCAGACATTTCAGACCACCAACACATTCACCTATGAGGTTGAACAAATATCATTGTGGTTTCACTCATTTTTTATTAGAGAGATATTTTTATTTAACTGTTGAGTGGTTTGTGAGATGATTTCAGTGTTGAGATACATATAGTAATATGTATCAGGATTTATAAAACTTTTAAGCTATGACCTCTAAAGTATAATTTCAAGGCCATGGCTAAGTTAGGCAAGTGCTTAAACTTATGATTTGTTTGGAGAAAAAATATTCAAATTCCTTCTCCATTTTCTTCAAGTAAACCAACACTTTTTTCATTTCTTTATTTTGAACACATTAATATTAGACTGTCTCATGATGAAAATTATAATTCTTTCTTGGTATATTCTACCTGATCTGAAATTCTTTGAAGAAGAGTCTTATGAACACAAAGCATCCTATAAGATGGAACTTATTTTGATTAAAAGCTAAATCCCATCTAATATTTTCTTTATTGAGACCCCTAACAGTAAACATTAAATACCCATGCCACTTTAAAGAGGGTTCATTTACAAAGGTACTTATTATTACAAAAGCATGGCAAGACAATGTGTTCAAAGTAAGTGGAGTGTTAACAACCTAGATCTTAATGGGCAAAAAAAGGGACAAAAAGAAAGTGAGGAAAAGGTAGAGAGTCACCTGCCCTGAGAAAGCTGCACTTCTTGTGGAGGTTTGGTATGCCTATTAAGGTCATGGTAAAGTCATAGGAATGAAATAAGATAACTGATCATTTGAGCTATAGGGGAAACACAGTATATACGAGTCCATATGTGAAAGAACTATGGCTCTTCCCATTGCATCACTTCTTGTTTTTGGTTTTTGAAGTTGGTTCTGTTCTTTGCTATTTATGCTTTTAGTAATCTATTGGAATTTCCAGTATGGCTGCTCACCCTACACTTTTATCTAAAAGTGATATATTCAGTCATTTGAGAGGTTTACAATTATCTCAGAGCTTAGAAATAGTTTTAAATGCTAGAGCATATGAAAACTGAGGACTATTTTTTTTTGTTTTTTTTTTTCTTAAAGGTTAATTAAAAGAAGTGAAATTTGTAGAGTTTGTAAGAAGAGTACTAGTTTTAAAAATTTGGCATCTAAAATATCACCATATATCAAAGATTCAAGCAAAAGTCTAAATGTTAATTAAAGGAAGACAGAATTAGTTACTGGGCAAGATATTATTCATAAATAAAAATTAAATTATTCTCACCTTAAAAAATATATCCAAACTTTCCTTTAGGATCCCATGTCTAACTCTTGAAATACAATGCACTGGATCTCTAAGGGACCTCGTAGACCAGCTTTCTCTTATCACCTGATCAGAAGATTTTATTTCTCTAGGAAATAGGGCTTCTCAGTCTATTTATGTTCCTACTCAGTGAAGAAGACGAACTAAAAATCTAAGTGAAAATCCAAACAAATATTCCCTATGGAGAAAGAAAGAATACAACACATACAACCATCCTGGAATAATAAGCATGGATATGCAAAATAAATAATGCTATAACATTTTTCTTCTCTTTTATTTGGTATTAAAAAAAAAACCACATTACTGTTAACCATTACTGTAACTTGAATAATCTGATATTGCCCATACTGTCACGCTGAGCATCTAATCTGTACTTCCGTCATCACAGTTTCACAAATTCAGAAGGTTATAATTATATGCTGGGTCGGAGGGTCAGCTCTTTCTCATGTCAATAGGCAGAATCTTAGCATTTTCACATTGGTTCCATAAGACCCAAGGCCTATATGATGACCAAAAGAAGTTCAGAATCCACCACCTATTCAATGGCTTGCAAGAGAGATCACTGAGCTTGGGTTAAATATTATTTATTATCCTAAAGAGGAGATAAGACAACCCTTTGTTTGGAAAGAGATACAACATTTTCCAAGGCTACTTTCTGTACATCTTTGAAAAGATAATAAGACATAAAAAGATGAAAAATTCCTTGCCTACAGTCATACATAAATGAGACAAATTATTACAGAATTTTTTCCCAACACTACATGGTAGTATAGATCTAACCATACAGCTTAAATTTATATATCTCCATCTTGAGAATAATCATGTGAGGAGCTGTGAATGAAGATATTCACTGTAGTACTGCAAAAGATAGGAAGGTGAAAACAACAATAAAGGAGATAACAATATGATGTCTATATTCATATATTCTATGTGGTATTGGGGGCATGAATCACATACTCTTATAAATATACATATATGTGTAGGTAGAGAGAGGGAAAGACACCACAGTGGCTCTGGGACATAATTTTGTCTAAATAAAACAAATACAGAGAAGTGAGTATATAACCATTTCACTATAATAAAAGATGACATCTTATACAAACTCCTATACAAACTCCTATATTTTAAATGTAATTATATTGAGAATAAGGGAAATAGTTGGCCAGATATCTTTCATAATTTATAGCAACCCTGAGTTAAAAAGACACAGTCAAAGATTTGGAGTGATAATTAATGACTACTAGTGCTATTTTTTTATAAAGCACATAGTCATGAGTAACTTTAATTTTCTTAAAGTGATTCCTCAAACAGTTGGAAATGGAAATAATTTTCAAAGAGTGAGGCAAAGCTGTCAAAAGTATATTAAATCATATGGCTAAATTAATTGCATACATGGTCATGAAATTTGAAAGGCGTAGGTGTTGTAGAGGAATAGGGTGGTCTGTGATTGGGAATGGGGCTGATTTTGGAAGAACTGTATGTGATGTTTGTTAGTCATCCAACTGAAGAGTTGAATGGACAATTTGGCATTAGGACTTGAAATTTAGACACCATATCTAGTCAAAGGCATATGTGAAAGGGTGTTTATTGAAGCTGTGTTCATAAATGAGATTTCCTTTAAAAAATATATTATAAAACCAGGTGTGGTGGAACACACCTTTAATCCCACCACTCAAAAGGCAGAGGTAGGAGAATTGTTGTGAGTTTGAGGCCACCCTGAGACTACATAGTGAGCCTGGGCTAGAGCAATAGCCTACCTTGGCAAAAAAAAAAAAAGAATAAGAAGATATCATAATAAAATGAGGACCCTGGACAAAGGCCTATAGAATTCCATTCCTGAACTGTTAATAGAGGAACAAAAGAGGGCAAAGGAGGTTAGAACAAATGGTCAGAGATGTTGGAGAAAAGAAAAACACTGCACAGAAGGGAATAATACCACAAGGCAGAGGCCTGCATGAAGGATTAACAGGCATACTTGTAAAGTCCTGCAGAAGTGTCTGATAGGACAGAGAAGCCTTGGATTTGAGAGTATGAAGGGACATGACCATGACTTCAGTGTGATGAAGTCTGATGAAGGAGGACAAGGAGCAGATTTGGACATTTTGAGGAGTTAGCAGAACACACTGAAGAAGTCTGTAGACATGTTTGACTATGAGAAAGAGTAATGGCTAAGAGAGTAGTTGTAGGACCTAACATCTGGAGAGATTTTCTTCAAAGCAGAGAAAGCTTCAGGTGGCCATGATCCAATGAAGCAGAAGAGCACAGGATAAATCAGAGAAAGCAGAGGACACAAAGCTGAAGGATATGGGTGTATTTTTCAAAGATAAAGACAGGTGTCACAAGTCAGCAACGCAAGCCAAGGAGAATTTTGGGTACTAACTTGTACAGTTTCTAAGACAATGAAATACTGAAGCAGTGGTCATCGGTGACTCCTATAGTATGCCATATGCAATGTGTTTGAGAGATTTGATGACTTGAGAAGGATGTAATCTTTGAATGGGATGCATTGTTGGGCCCATGAGGCTATGGAAACTAATGAAAGGAATTCTACCATTATATCACCATATATGTTTGCATGCATATATATACGTGTTTTTCAGAATATTCATTCTGAAAATCAGATGTGTGTTGAGACTTCTAGCCACATCACATTAAAGCTCTGTTATGTTTCTGGCAACACACAAAATCTCTGTTATCTTCCTGGCAATAATAACTAAAAAACAGAATTTTAAACTGAAGAGGTAAGTGTCTGCAGATTACACATGTGGTTATGTAACGAGGCTGACAGGACAAAGCAGCCATCCCACTGAGTGCTCTGTACCCATCAGTCTGGTAGCACTGGCTCACTGCCCGTGGGCCTGAAAAGAATGGCTATTTGCCTTTGTGTTGAGTTTCAGAGTCAGGCGTTTGCCTCCCGAAACGAAGAATTTGCTCCTTCGAGCTTGGCCACTGCCCCACCAGATGCATCACATAAATACTAGAATGGTTATTGGTGGACCTTGCACACAGGAGAAAAGCTGATGCCGGCAGATGCCAGCAGTCGAGATTATGCAAGCTGTAGTGAAGTTTCCTTTGCACCTGGCACTGGAGGTGTTTTCCATGCCAGTTCAATCCCCCCAACACAGATGTTCTTGTTGTACCACTTTGCATGTATAACATCCAGGCTTCTGCCCAGCTTTGCTGTGCCACGCATAAATACTGTAATCCGAAGATACCCATTTATTAGTGCACCTGCCTCTTCAACTACATGTCTTTCATACTTTTCAATGAATGTTCAACATTTTTAAAAAGGCGAAGAAATCCGTGGGGTGAACAGCCATTTTAATATTGCTAGATAGCTTAACAGAATTATTATAATAATGAAAATAATAGTACCCACAATCCCCTACAACAATGTTTCTAAAGCATGGAATTGAAGCGAACTTTGTTGAAGTCAGAGCATATTTCATTGCCTTCTCGTGAGCTGTTTCCATTCCTTATCAGCAGAGAAATAGGATGTATAAATGGCTTCTTTTCCAAAGATAAACTTTATTTCTTGAGATGAGAAGTTAGTCAAGTTTACCTTGTAAGAAGGGAGACATGTTTTGCTGAATGTGAACCTCTGACTCCCCCTTTTAAATTAATAGGAGTGGAGCTCCATGCAGCTGAAGGCTGACTGTGACCTCTCAAACACAGGATAAAAGGCCTTTGGAGAGAGACAAGATCATTACTCCAGAGAATAGCCTTGTGCAGTTGCTGTTCTACTGAAGTGGGAAAGGACATCAAAATGTTTTGATCATGGTTTTATGGTTGCAAGCAGTGTCTCCAGCTTTCCAAGTAACTAATTTCATTATATGCCCATGAAAAAGAATTCCAATGCCACTTAACTTTGGTTTAGGGAGAGATGGAACTGCCTTTTATTATTCATTTGAAGCAAATAAATGTTTAAACAAGAGATTCATTTTAAAAATTGATGAGCGTTGATGGCTTTTCAAGTTTAATTTTTTTAAATTTGTAATAGTAGTTACTCAGGTTTACACTAATGTTCTCAAAATATAAACACTACTCATTTCCCAATCAGCATATAGCTGTAATGATATTCTCTTTGCGATGCACACCCTATAGAGAGAAACATTGTCCACCACAATGTCACTATTATTCTAGGAATTTAAAAAATATTTCTATAAAATATATAGGCTAATACAAAGACAGGTATTTAAAAGACTGGTTGAGTGTAAAGGAAGAATGGAGGTGTGAAAAGATAGATGAAAAACTAGAATAAAAATTTCCATGTCAGCCTGGGCTAGAGAAAAAAGTAGAATAAAATAACTCCATCCAAGAGACCATGGATATCCTTTAGTTTATCTCCTCATGCTGATAGAGAACTATGACAAGATGAAAAGGATCAAGTCAGCTGTAGAGACTACCTAGTATTCTGTGAATCCAAAATTGAAAAAAATAAAGCAGTAAGACATTTACAGGACCTGTATTAGTCAGGGTTCTCTAGAGGAACAGAACTGCTGGAATGAATTATTCAAAAAGGGGATTTAGGGCTGGAGAGATGGCTTAGTGGTTAAACGCTTGCCTATGAAGCCTAAGGATCCCGGTTCGAGGCTCGGTTCCCCAGGTCCCACGTTAGCCAGATGCACAAGGGGGCGCACGTGTCTGGAGTTTGTTTGCAGAGGCTGGAAGCCCTGGCATGCCCATTCTCTCTCTCTCCCTCTATCTGGCCTTCTCTCTCTGTGTCTGTCACTCTCAAATAAATAAATAAAAAATTTTAAAAAAAGGGGGGGAATTTATTGGATAAGCTTACAGTAGTCCAATAGCAGTTGCAGGCCCGAGAATCACCGAACATGGTAGCTGCTCAGTCCTCCTGTCCAGAAGCCTCAGCAGTTCCGACTTGGCACTGCAGATGGTGCAGGAAGCCTGGCAGCTACCTGAGGAGCCGCTGGGTTTCGATCCACGCGGGTCTTCAGTTGATGCTGGTCTTTAGTCCACACTGGTCTTCAATCCACGCTAGAAGGTAGGGAGCAGCTCTGGCAGCCAAGTGGAAGGGAAGAAGGAAGGAAAAGGCTCTTTTTACCCAGAGCTTCCTTATATCAAGTCCCCCTCCGAGCAGGGTGTCCACTCTGGGGGAAGGGCTCACCCTGGGGGAAAGACTTCTTCCTTCAGTTGAGCCTTCCTAGAAGCAACCTGTGGATTACTAAAGAGATCAAGTTGACAACACCTTAACTATCACAGGACCATTACAGCTAGTTTCTTCAAACCCTCTAAAATTAATGTAACTCTTTTAATTTTGAGCTCTGTTATTCAATCCAGAAATATGATTACAGCACCTGTGTATATACAGGCACAAAGACATCTCAATTCACCACTGAGAAGAAAGGGGAAAGGAGGAGATATAAAAATAGGGAGAAACTGGGTCTATCTGACAATCTCTTATTTCCAGTAAAAGGGAAAATTGTTTGAAGTAGAACTTGAACTCCTATTAACCCTTCCCACCTCCTACTTCAAACATGAAGATTAAATAGAATATACATCTTTATCCTAAACCAGTCTTGTTCTCTATGAGTCTTTAGGCTTCTGAACACCAGCATTTCAATAATCCTGAGTACAAGTCTCCTGTGCTATCTTTGGCAGTTTTTCAAAATGTCAACTGATTTATACTATTACTAGTATTGACAGCAACTGTTGAAGGGCTACCACGTGCCAACCATAGTAGAAGGTGTATTTAATATACTCTATCACAGGGTATTTTATTTCATTTTACTGATGAAAGGACAAATGGTTTCAGATATTAAATACTTTCCTCAAGGCCACACAATTAATAACTTAAAGGGCAACAATCAGGACCTGAACATGTGTTAGGGTGCTAATGTGTTTGGTCATATTACCCTTTTTTTGAAAACATACAGTAGAGTTTTATGCACAAGAATAAGTAGAACTATTCAAATTTGGGAGCAATTGGGTGACTTGGTTAACTTTTTAAGTTTTAATGTATGTATCTATCTCTACTTTCAAGAAAGTGTGGGAATCCTTTTCTTCTCATTTCTATTCGATTTATGCTCTCATCCTCACTATTTTTATACATGTACAATAATGAATAGTCACTAAAATGGAAATTGCCACCTTGGGTTTAAACTCATATTTCTACTTTGACACATACATCAGTAGGGACTTGTAAATTATAAGATCTACCCTCAAGTAAGAAGAAAAAGAGTGTATTTAATATTAGTTACTCCAGATACTCTTCAAAATACAGAAAATGAGGCTTAAGAGACATACAGCCAAAAAATACTTACACGGAGCATTTTCTGTCTGTTCCTAGGGAACCTTGCTATGTAAGGGGGTAGCTATTCCTCAAGGATGGAGATGCTGGACAAAGGCTATCGTAACTAGATCCTCTGACACTGGCCCCTAGAGAACATGGTCAATATGTCCTTCTGGCAACAATCATTTCTGCCAGGGTTCCCTTCTTTAAACCACTATGTTCTAAGGGCACCTGCCAGGGGATTATACTCCAGTGAATGGTAGATGAATGGGTCGCCAACTAATGGGCTTCACAGAGGTACATTATACCCTCAAAGTCTCCAAACCTATGTGTCATATGCTGCAGTGGTTTGAGTCTAATGTACCCTATAAACTCAGGCATTTTGGCTGCTTGGGCCCTAGCTGGTGGCAGTTTGGCAGGTGAAACCTAGCTAGAGGAGATATGTTCCCAAAGGTGGGCTTTAGGGTGTTAGAGTCAGATCACCCTTGTCAGAGCTTGGCTCATTCTTTTGCTGCTGTTTTTAATCTGCAGTGGCAGATGTCATGTCCAGCTTCTGCTCATGCTATGCTTTCCCCTGCCATCATGAAGCTTCCCCTTGAGACTGTAAGCCAAAATAAACCTTTCCTCCCATCAGCTGCTTTTGACTAGGTGCATTTTCCCAGCCATGAGAGCACATGCTGATCCCAAAGGAGGAAAAAAAAGCTAAAGTTCATCTTATTTTATTTTTACTTTTCTTGCAATGCTAAAAGTAGAGCCCAGTTCTTTGTGAATACTAAGAAAGCCCTCAGCCAGTGGCCTAAACCCTCAGCCCATTCCTGTCTTCTTCTGAAGATAAAATGTATATTCCTGAAGTTAGGAATTGCTTAGCATTTGTTGGGATATTAATTAAATATTATGTTTGGGGTTGGGGAGATGGCTCAGAGGTAAAAAGGCTTGCTTTCAAAGCCTGCAAGCCCCAAATTTGATCCCCTGTATCCACATAAAGCCAGATGCATAAAGTGGTGCATGCATCAAGTTTGTTTGCCTGATGTGCCCCCTCCCACTCTCTCTATATTTTCCCCTTTCCCTCACAAATAAACAAATATTTTAAAGTTATTTTCCAAAACCTCTAAACTCTAGCTCACACTTTTTTTGCTTCAATATTTATATTTTCTGTACCGCTTGTATCTTCATCTAGGTTGAATATTTGCTAACAATGTGCTTTACCATCACTGTATTCACGGTAAATTAATTTACCTGTCTGAGTTCCTGCTCACTCACCTCCAATAGAGAGTTGCAATGCTAAGTGAATATTATTCAATATAAGTTCATTTGTATCAGAATTTTCTGAGTATTATTATATATGGTTTTATTTTTTTTTTGCAAGAATGCAATGAAACAACCAGGATATATGATATCATTTGTACTTTAAGAATAAAGAATCTGGATTGTTGTAGGGGTCATATCATTTCTCAACATCAACAATCTGATTATGTTTTCCACTGCACAACAATTTAACTGACGGGGGGGGGGGGGGATCCATATTCCTTTACACAGCTCCACGTTCTATAGCATGGCTTAAAAGTAAATCACATCCCTAAGCATTTGCTTGCCTCTTAGGCCTAAAATACCTTTTCTCTCATACTCCCTGAAATTCTGTGCTAAAGTCATCTTGAATTATTTCCACATCTTTTTGTACTCCCAGTTTTTTCCCACCTTTTGTTTTCTTGGTACATGCTGGTCCTCTGCTTGCCTCCTGTCTCACCTCTCTGCTCACTTGAATGAGTCTCATACTCTCCAGATTCATACATTCACATTCTTTGGGGAAATCTTCCCTTAAGATTGGTTAATTTCCCTTTCTACAACTTACCTAGCACCTTGACCTATCCCTGCCATAACCCCAATCATGATTTTAAACTCTTATTTTAAAAGTTGTTGCCACACGTGGATTCTACATATCATCTCCTGGTTTAGACTGTAATCCTTATGAGAACATGTAACATATCTAGTTAATCATGATGTCAACTCTGTGCTCAATATCTTATAGTTAGGTCACAATTTTTTTTTTCCTTTTGACTATATGCATTATTAACTTAACTGGTTAGTGTCCTCTCTCAGAAACGTCCTTACAAGTATTTAGTTTTTCTTTCAACTATCTTATTTGCATATCTTACCTATCACCAACCCAACTATCTATTTGTCCACATACCTACCTATCATGCATCTATTATAACCTACATATATCTGTTTTGCTATTATTTCACTTGTCTGTCTGCATTCTACTATCCAGTTTTTGGTAAGATTAAGTAAGGCTCCACATTCCCAACACTGGGGAGGCAGAGATGAGAGAATCTCTGAGACTCACTGGCCAGCCACCTTATCCTAATTGGTAAGCTCCAGGCTAATGAGAGACCCTGCCTCAAAGGAGATGGACACCCTGAGTTTCTATTAGCCTGAGGATAACACCACTTGAGATTGTCCTCTGACCTCCACAGACACACAAATACATGTTCATTATACACACACACACAAACACACATACAGTATACATGGACTTGTGCACACTGATACATACTAATGCAATTAAAAAATGAAGAGGATGCAGTAAGAGGAACCTGGACACAGAATAGAATCAATTAAAAAGGTGAAAATATAGTTCTGGAAGACCTAGTGTCATGAACTGATACATTTTTACTCACATTCACACAAAAGATGGGAAATTATTCAACCATATAATGTTTTCCAAAAAAAAAATTTGCTGGAAAATAATGATCAGCAATGACAAACAAGCAGTTCATGGCCGTATATTCCTTTTTCCTCGTCAACTGATTCACATGCATACCTGCTCCTGCTCCATACCCATGGCTATGTCTTTAGCATCCTTTTTTTCCTGGGGGAAAAAAAATAATTGTTGCTCTATTTTGACAACACGTACCTTAGTAATATTCTTAAAAAAAAAAAAACACTCAAAATTCAGCTTACTACAAGCTTGTACTGTTTAGTTCTCACAGACAAAGAGCCAGTGAAGACCTTTGTGAGATTATTTAGGTCATACTAACTCCTTACCAAATCATGAGCCCTATTTTTTCTTGTCAGTTTTATATTTTCCAACTTAAAATGTATGTAAAGAAGTAGTCTCCTCTAGTGGACTAAAATATGGCTGGTGATTTAATCTGAAACCTAAGGCTGATTATTTTCTCTCGTTTATCTATATAGACATGCATAGAGACACTAAAGCTTCATTTCAACAGGTTGTTTGTAGAACTTTGTAGAAAAACGTCAATAAATCAGAAAAATTGAAACTGAGGTCAAATCTGAGTTGAACACAGAGTCATATGGAAGGTCCCTCAGTATGTTCACATGTGTTTAAATTCCAACCCTGATAAGAAAGTATGTTTCAATTTATAAATAATCACTACAATCATTATTTAAAGTATGTTATTTGGTGTAATATCGATAATAAGTTCCAGATATGTTACGTACATTGAAGAAAGATTAAGGGACATTATTGAAGCACTGTAACATCAATTCTGTTCTCCCATTTTCTGATGGTTAGTCAGTGCCATTTCTAGTCATCTATTTTCTCAAATAGATGACATGAGGAAGCTCAGTTAATATGACAAAGGAATAAGCATCGTGCAGTCCACTGGGGAGGAAAGAATAGGAACAACACTTAAGTACCTCTTATGGATTTGACAAGGGGCCTCGGATGTCTGTAGATTACAGACTGTCAATCAGGATCAAGGTTTTCTTTGCTTCACACCTACTGAAGTAGTTGAAGACTGGACATCTTTCCAATAGTCACCAAAATACACATCATTGAATACTTTGATCTCAATTATTCCATGTGAACTACCTTCACATTTCTCTGGTCCCTCTGATATTCTGGGATCTGTGTGCCTATGGTTACAAAAGATGCATCCTATCATTTGAGGCACGATGCTCATTTCGACTTGGGTGTGAATGGGGACTCCTAGAGTTACGAGCTACACATCTTGCACAGCTACAAGAATGCAACTAGCCTGCCGGTTTGTTGACCATTTCAATCTGAAGCTCCTTGTATTACTGTACCCTCACCGGCTAACTCCTAAATGTAACATAGTCGTGTTAATAATCCTGGTTTATTCATCTGTAACTTCTCTAACTGTCCCCATTTGCTCGGCCCTTGTTGGCACTACCTTGGAATTTCTTCATTATTGGAACAAAGGAATATAAGAACAAGACACAACCATAGGACCTGTATCCATCTCGACACTCCACTGCTGATGGTGTGCTGCTTTATTTACTCTTCAGCCCAATTTATTAATGCTTGATTCAACTGTTATCTTAAGAGAAAGTGCTGTGATTTTGTGTGTGTGCTTTAATTTTGGTATAGAAAACCTTTGAGGATAGAAAGAATAAATATTGGAACTTTTTTGTGGATACTGTTCTTTTTGGTACTGGCTCCCCGAGCAGAGATTATTCGCACATCTGTTGACTTTTTTTTTTCACGTTGCACACATTTGCACCTTTTTTTTAATGTTGACTGAATTGCTTAATTGTAGACAAACGTTCATTTTAATGTAAATCTTACAGTATTACACAAGTGAATGTATGAAAATAGCTTGGAACAGTTTAAATTGGGCAGAATTCTGCTTTGATCATAATGTGCCTCTTCAGCATTAAAATAAACTTGCAACATATGCTGAAAAACATGTGTAATAAGTAAGTGCCTCTTTCATGGTGGTACTTATCTAGAAAAAAAATAAATCATCACTTAATAGAATTCAAAGTTTACAAAATACCAACAGTAGAGTTGGAGAGATGGCTTGGCAATTAAGGCCCTTACCTGCAAAGCCAAAGGGCCAAGGTTTGATTCCCCAGTACTCACGTAAATCCAGATGCCCAAAGTGATACATGCATCTGCAGTTCATTTGCAGTGCCTAGAGGCTCTGGTTCACCCATTTGCTTCTATCTGCCTCTCTCTGTCTGTCTCTGGTGCTCTCAAATAATTAAATAAATAAAGTGTTTAAAATACCAACAGCAACCAGCAATGTGATGATATGATTAGCAACTTATATTTATCATTAGGCGCATGACTATTTCTGTTTCATTTTAAGTTTTATAAGAGGTCTCAACTTTAAATCAATCTATATCTTTCTTCTTTTAAAATATTTGAAACCACAAAACATTTGGTAGGAAGTTACTTAACATTTTTGTCCATATTGTTTCAGAGTTACTCTTAATTTCTTTATGTTCTTCAAAAGACAGACAAGAACGTGGTTAATATTGATTTCAGTTTTTACCCAGGAAAAGCAAGAAAGTTATCTGTATTCTTGATTATTTCTTCTGGATTGAGACGCATCCCTAAGGATGGAAGATTGTTACACAAAGAGAATAGCAAGACAACAATAGCTTTTTCCTTTAAAAAGTATTTTGGAATGGTATTATTAATTAATGACAGATATTCAAAGGATCTTTCCATCAGTAACCTTGACATATAAAGGATGATTGTGATAGTGTGGCAAGAACCTCAGATGCTTACTGTGAAACTCAAGACAAATAATGAATCTCCTCTGACTTTTTCACCATTTGTAGAATTGTATCAATAAGAAATGCTTTTGGTGATACATTTTTCGAAAATAAGATAATAGTGGCTTAACCCTAAGACAAATTAAAATAGGCTAACTGCATAATTTTAAACCTGAAAATATGTGAGAAACTAAAACTTTCTAAGTAAATATAAAAAAAAAAAAAGGTTACATAACAGGTGAGCTGGTTGTGGTGATGTGTGCTTAGAATCCCAGCACTTGAGAAGTGGAGACAGGAGGGTCAGTAGTTCAAGAACAGCTGCTGCTACACAGTGAGTTTGAGGCCAGACTGGGTTACATGATGACGCCCTTTCTCAAAACAAGCAAAAATAAGTTTACAAAAAGTTAATAAAACAATATTTACTTTCAATGAACTCACTTTGATTATTATATTGCATTTGCCTCTTTGATAAGTTTTTTTTTTTTTTTTCTGAAAACCCGAGTCCTTTTTTCTTTTCCTGACCTAGTACTCATGGTAAACTAAACACAAAGACTTATCTTTCTTGTAGAGACACTTATGATGACGACCAGTAAAGCAGCAAGTATTCAACTATATGTAGTTTACTCTGTGCCAGATCGTGCACTCGGGAATCTAAAAGGAACGATCTGTACAATAGCACAATGTACATTCCCACACTTAAACTCCGAGTTTTAAGTTAAGTTGCAGATAATGTCCACATCTACAAAGAGATGATCTCTAAGAAGCTTTCTCTGTAGAGAGCGCTGTAGGTCCCACAGAGCGCATAATATTCATATCCCAAACTGTAGGCATCCTGTGTTCTGCTGCCCCACTTGCTTCACTCCCAGTTTTTCTTAACTTAGCTAGTGACGTCATTGTTGACTTGTCTTACCTGAACCTGGGAGTCTTTTCCCGGTTGAACCTTCTCCCCTGCTGGTCAGGACCATTGTCAGATCTGTCCCTGGAGCAGTCTTCACTTCATTCAGCACACGCACGCAGCCTTACTTTACCTCCCAGGATGGAATAAATGAGTAAATCAACACATAAATATGATGCGGAATTATGAGGCAATCTAGATAGTATAAGGAAATAAATAGGAAACAACCCAGAAAAAATTAAATTCTTGCTAAAATTTCCAATCAAAAAGAACTTAACAGCAACTTGTGGCTGTGAGTACTGGGTCTATGCTAAAAAAGTGAATGTTGAGCTAAAATATGTATTTATACTGAGCTTGCTCAATGAGAGCCAGTCATATAGTCCCCTTAGCTATAAAATGACTATAGTAAAAGGTCATGTTTTTGTTGCATCTGTATGTGTGTTGTGGTGTACATGCAATGTGAATGCATGTTTGTATGTGTGGGGGTACACATGTAAAGCCCAAAGATCAATGTTGAATGTCTTCCTCAGTCACTCTCCTCATGATTATTATTATTATCATTATTATTTTATTTTTTCAAGGTAGGGTCTTACTCTGACACAGCCTCCCCCCACCCCGGAAATTCAGACTGTGGTCTCAGACTGGCCTCAAACTCACAGTGATCCTCCTACTTCTGCATTCCTGAGTGTTGGGATTAAAGGCATGTGTCATAACGCCCAGCTTCCACCTTATTTTTTGAGACAGGGTGTCCCACAGAACATGGTGCTTACCAAGGTGGCTGCTATATTAGATAGTCTGCAAATCTCTCCTCTCCCATTGTCCGGATTACACTCATGTACCACCATGCCTGGCATTGATATGGGTGCTAAGAATCTGAATTCTGGTCCAAACGCTTTATACACGGAGTCACATCCTCAGCCCCAATATGTGTCCTCTTTAACATCTATGTCATGCACAGTGGGGGCAGTGGGAGCCATATCACAGGACTTTCATTCTCACAACATAGGTTCAGAGCCAAAAGAGTCAAGATACTGTGTTCTTACAGCATTTGAAAGAGAACTATTGACTTGGGAAGTAACATTCTGAGCCTTAAGGACTGGTATCATTTAAATAAGGAGAGGAAGGAAGGACAATAGCAGCCAGGCCTCTTTATATAATACAAAACAGTCTTCTGGACAAGATCTTAGAATTTACATGGAGGAATAAGAAATAAGATTGGAGGATTGGAAATAAGATTATGAATAGTTGAAGATCAACATTCTTGCTTTTTGAGGACTGCAAAGTAAGTGGAGATTGTCACAAAAGTGGGCCAATTACAATTGATCTGGGCCTCACAGTGACCAAAGACATGTCCTCTGAGTGTCAATGTGTTGCAAGTGAGACAACCCCAGTTCTACTCAGCTAAGCCATTTTTTACCATTTGAAATGACTTAAGATACAAAGTGGATATATTTGCTTAACCTAAGTGAAAACTCTTTGACCAGGCATAAGAGTGGCTGGATACAAGCACTCCAGCAAGTGTGTAACCAGGGTGACCCTCCAATACAGAGGCATGTTGACCTCCTCAGAGATACAGATTTATACCAGGATGTGACAAATCCTTTTCACTTTCTGTAGCACATATCGCTTCTACTCCTTGTTCATCACTGTATACTTAGCCTAGCATCTGAGACATATGCTTCTTTAATACTCTTCTTTTGTTTAGACACTTGTTTTTGTAATTTCTAAGACTACAGAAAAAAAGTGTGTGGTAAATAGCAAATGTGTTGATTTGTGATACTGCTATCTAGAGAGGTCAGAAGTTGGACACTCTGTCATCTCTTCTACTCTTTTAGAAATCCCAAAGTGAAAGCACGGTAAAATCTCTGCATTAACTTGGTAGCATGATAAGGAGCTTAATTACAGGGGTCTGTCTCATGCCCTGTCACAGACAGCTGTACTCCAACCTCTGGGTCCACTGGTCTATCTCATGCTTCTATGCTTTACACCTAAGCATTTAGACATAACCTCTCTGTTCCTATTCCTTGTGGCAGTGAGACATATGTGGCTGCTCCAGGATGAAACCCAATGCTGTCCCTTAACCTCTTGTAGAGTGCTTCCCTAGTTAATCTATCCCCATTTGGTTTGGTGGTGGGACGGCTCTCTCATGAAGCATTCAGCATAATTGCATCTGACTTTTATCTAACCCAAGTGATTTCTTAGTGTGTGTGTATATATATTGGTTTTTTGAGGTAGGGTCTCACTCTGGCTCAGGCTGATCTGGAATTCACTATGTAGTCTCAGGGTGGCCTCGAACTCTTTTTGATCCTCCTACCTCTGCCTGCCGAGTGCTGGGATTAAAGGCATGTGCCACCACATCTAGATATATATCACTTTTTATTTGTTGATCTTTCCTTCTTCTATTCGGTCTGCACCCCACCACCACTTTAATATCTGTAGTCACATGTGCTGCATCTGAGTCAGATGTCTTTCATTAGTTTATCTTCAATATTTTCCAAGCCACTCTCAAGGAAATGTTGATCCATCCAAAATGTAGCATTCATAGAGTCATAATTGCATCACTTATGCATAAAATATATTTAGTCTAGAGGATAAAGAGAATTAGCAAGAAATTCACTGTGAGATTGGTTGAAACAAGAAAGCTGATCACATGGTAAAGTTAGTACCGTTCCTCCTTTACAGATAAGGTAACTTGATCCCAGAAATATAATTGGATGGTGTATCAGAAATTACCCTTGCAGCTCAAGCAATGGCTATGACTTGAAATCAGAGCCTCTGAGACAGAGTTCACTTTAATGCATTCTACTTGCATCTGATCTTCAGTGCAACCACACCAAATGTTAAACTACCTAAACACCAAATGTTAAACTACCTAAACATTGTTAATTGGCTGTACTCCCCCAATGACTTTGCAGACTTCTATATCCACAGACTAAACTGCTAGTTCCTGGTACCTGGAATCCTGAAGTCTCAGTAGTTGGTATCCATGCTTGCTCACTAATGCTCTTGCTGATTGTGAAATATTTTTATATCTTCAATTTCAGATTGGTAGCCATTTACATTTAATCAGAACAGTATTTATACTGGCTTCATTTTTTTTTTTTTTTTTTTGAGGCAGGGTCTTACTCTAGCCCAGGCTGACCTGGAACTCATTTGGAAGCCTCAGATTGGCCTCAAACTTATGGCGATCCTTCCACCTCCGATTCCCTGATACTGAGATTAATGTCATTTACTACCACACCTAGATTTAATGGCTTCATTTTTGACCAGAGTGGCCACTAGGTAAAGGTCAGACAGGCTTATGCCTACTTTAAAAGATAAAAGATCAGGGTGAGTATGGTGGCACATATTATAATTCAAGCTTTTTTTGGGTGGGGGGCATAAAGCAGGAAGACTGCTGTATCCAAAACAAATAAGTAATAAATAAATAAATGTATTAAAGCTGCTCTTATCTAAGGGTTCCTCGTCTATAACCTCTCCTCCTTCTCCCTCTGTATGTGTGTGTGTGAGCGTATGTGTTGGGGGCACAGGGCAAACTCTTTGTTTGCCCTTATGGAAATTTGAGGTCTGGCTACTGCTATTGTTAAGGGTAAAAATGTCTTGTGCTCTGACCCAAGAGATCCATTCCTCCTAGGGGGTTCCATATAACTGGGGCAGGTACATTAACCTTCAAGAAAGGGAAATTCTCAGATGCTTCACACCTTGACAGCTGGTGTATATTTCCTTAATGGAAGCTCTTCCTCTCACCTATGGAGACTTCTGCTTTCTAATTCTTCCTTATTACTCTTATTCCCTGAATTCAAAAGTCCCTTCTGTTTTTGATGATCCATGCAGAACAAATTCCTTTCACTGGAAACTCAAATTAACACTCTTGTGTGAATCTGTTTAGTTCCAAATGCCAATTTCCATCTTTTGTTGAGGGAAAAGGAAAAACGGGAATAGATACAGAGGTCACTCTGAAACTCCACTGAATAATTCAGTTCTTTGACCCAATCCCCACATACTTTGAGCACAATGTTATGAATTTATCAGTCAAAAATGAACCCCTAGACTCATTTTGGGGAGGGTAGACTGATTTATTTCAGATTTGGTTACCTTAGGCTGTTTATGTGAGAGGGACACAATGACCAATCCCAGATGCTCAATAATTCCCACCTTGCCAGGTATATGCCTGTGAGTGTCAAATCAAAGCTTCTTGTATGTATTCTTTGAAATGTGTCTTTCAGCTATGCAGTGGCTATTTGAGAAACAGACTGTTCTAGTAATATATTTTTTGTCCAATGAAGTTGATACTTATTCTGCAGTTTTACCTAAAAGAAAGAGAGAAAAAAAAAAAAAAGAATAATGGGAAGGTTTTTGCAGGGACTTTAAACTAGCTAGTAAAAGTGGCAAGCAGTCCAAACACATTAAAATTCTATTTTCCTTTACAAGTGTTTGCTGCAGGTGACCCCCACTGATCTTAAATATATTTCTGTATCTGTAACTGAATAGAGGTTTTCCGTACAGCATGTTCTAATGGCCCTCTGGCCTTTAGCCAACAAGGCACTGAATAAGGCTATTTTTAAAATACAGAAACTGGGAACAGCTGCAGCAATCAAATTTGATAAAAACAGAGAGGAACTTTGCTTTTTTTTTTTTAACGGTTTGTCCAAGTTTAGTCTTCTTTCATAGAACTGCTTTTGTTCTGTTGTATGAAAGGCTGCAGAACCAGTACTGTGAAGCCCTTTTAAACAAATAACGGTTAGAAGAATACAACTAAATAGAGTAAATAGAGGCATTTTCCTTTGTAGCAAGGGTACCAGTGCCATGGTATTTTCAACTATTAAAAATGGATATATCGCTTGTGTAAGTAGGTAGAAAACTGAGATGTGTTAGTAAGACTTCTGATAGAAAAGAAGTTTTAGTTTTCCCTATTCTCCAAAAACAACACTTGAAAGTGAAGAAGAGACCTTAAGTTTCTCAGTAAACCTGAAAATTGAAAAACCTGAAAATTTGTATCTGAACATCCCTTGTGTGTAATTGCTGGGGATGAAGATACTTCCAGTATCCCAGTTTCATTTTTCACGTTACAGTTAGACCTGAACGTTGCAGTATTTTCTGAAATCTGGATTAATATCACAGTTCTCTTGTTAAAATAAATGGTGTGCTGTGTAAAATAGAAAAGAGCTGGAATTTAGATATCTAAACTCTTCAGCATGTCTATACATAAGAGCTTGTTCTTTGTTTTCCTTTCCTTTTGCTTACACTCAAGCTTTTTGGTACTTGCGAGGTACTTACATGGTACTTACATGACTAGTAAGTGTTATGAGGTGACTGGATACTGAAAAAGCTCCTATATAGCAATAAGTTGCAAGTTTTCTCTTCTAAGTGGAATGGATTTCTCTGCTAAGTCTTAATTGACATGACAAAGCATATTGTATTTCTTATAAGTATTTACAAATGGAATTAATTTTAAAATCCCATTGAAATAAAACTACTTATGTCAACATTAATTCAATTTAGTAATCCAGGACAATGCTACAATTCTTTTTCTGTAGACATAAGGTCATGAAATAAAATTACCTTGCTGCACAGGAAATGGGTGGTGGTGGTGGGGAACTACATACAAAATAGAAATAGTCAGGTGGCCATGAAGCCATACTAACTTGTTAACAGGCAGCCCATTCGATATGATGGTCCATCTGTCTGCAATCTGTTCAAAGCTTTCAAACAAATGAAACAAACTCAGCAGAGCCTTCACTGGCTGGAATAATTCTTTCCTAGAGGCACTGATGAGTCAAGAAGTGTTCAGCTTTACATGGTGAGGCTATGATGATAGGAAATGTGTTTAGTGCTTGAGACAGTAATAGTTTCTGTCTAGGTCCATGAGGTAGAAATCCACAGTCCTTTATTAGCAGCAAAACTCCCCAACCACACACATATACATGTATGCACACATGTGCATACATACACACACAGTGTTCATAATAGGAAAATGTTAGGAGTAAATCACTATTTCTCATTAGTATTCTTTGGTCTCTATTTTATTTATGGTATTAAATTGATGAGTTCAAGATTACTATGTTTCTTTTAAGACTTTTATCAAGTTTCATTGAAACTGAAATAGAAGAACATCAGCAATGTCTCATTATGTTCTAAAGTTCACAACAATAATTAATTTTTGTGGCGCTTATGGAGATTAAATGTATAGCCCAGATGGTCATATGTAAAGAACCACTGGCACCACACCGTCTCTCACTGAATGTTGCAGTCAGGTTCAACTGCTGGTAGAAATCACCCAACCAAGAGCAACCTGTGGGAAAAATAAGTTTATTTTGGCTTACAGGCTTGAGGGGAAGCTCCATAATGGCAGGGAAAGCTAGTGCATAAGCAGACATCACCCCCTGGCCCACATAAGGTGGACAACAGAATCAGGAGAGTGTGCCAAACACTGGCATGAGGAAACTGGCTATACCACCCATAAGCCCACTTCCAACAATACACTCCCTCCAGGAGGCGTTAATTCCCAAATCTCCATCAGCTGGGAACCTAGCATTCAGAACACCTAAGTTTATGAGGTATGCTTGAAACAAACCACCACATTCCATACCTGGCCCCCATAAACATAACCATACGTGATTTAAAAAGCAATACATTCATCCAACTTTAAAAGTCCCCATAGATTTTTTTTCTTTTATCAATTCCAATGATGTTCATATATCCCCATTGTCCAAGAGCTTTTAACTGAGCCAGAATACCAAAATATTCCCCCCAAACCCCATAATGGCACAGAATAAACACTCACACTACAAAAGATGGTATTGGGCATAGCAAAGAAATACATGATTTAAACAGGGCACACACCAAACTCTGTAGCTCCAAGTCCAACAACTCTAGCCAGTGACAAGTCTCCAAGTCCAGTAATTCTAACCAGCAATAAGTCTCTGGAATCCCAATTCTGCCCTTCCAGCTAGGCTACTCACAGTCCTGGGAAACTTCAGGGACAAGCATCTCTTTTTGGAGCCATATTGTGGTCCTGGCATCTCCGCTGAGCCTCCACTGCAACGAAAGTTCATAGATCCACATGGTCTCCATGCAGACAATCCTGCTTCACACTGCCCATGGCCATTTCTAAAACACAAGACTGTGTTGCAAACTCAATGGTCCTATATTCCTTACATTTCTTATACTCTGTAATACCAGGTAGGGTGCCCATTTGTTAATCTAGGAGGGAATAAAGCAGACTTTGAAGAACAGGACACTCTTTTAGCATTCAGGCCCCTTCAAAAGGATCTATATTCTTCCTGTTGCCCCAGTGCAGGTCAGCTGGCCCAGTCTCAAAGGTTGTAACCTCTCAAACAATTACAGGTGAACAGGCAGCAGTTTAGGCACAAAGATTTCATTTTTTCTGTGCCATATCCCTGTGCGCACACCAATCCATTTCTATGCATTGCAACTCTGCACGAGTTCTCAGGTCACGGGCATAACAGCAAGCCTCTCATATAAACAGGTAGCCCAGTCCAAGCAAAGCCCTTTCTCACCTTCATAAACCAAGCCTCACAGTCTATAGTACTTAGTGCATTCAGGTCTTTCAACTCTGACCAGAATAGTCCATTAAGCTGTACTTACAGCACTGCAAGGCATCTCTTAGGCTAAGGTTTCAAATCCTCCCACATTCCTCTTGAAAATCAGCTCTAAAGACCAAAGCCACACAGTCAGGTATCAAGCAGCAATCCCACTCCTCGGTACCACTTCACTGTTGCAGTCAGGTTCACATTGCTGGTAGCAATCACCCAACCAAGAGCAATGTATGGGAAAAAGAGGTTTATTTTGGCTTACAGGCTCAAGGGGAAGCTCCACGATGGCAGGGGAAAACAGTGGCATGAGCAGAGGGTGGACATCACCTCCTGGCTCACATAAGGTGGACAATAGGAACAGGAAGCATGAGAAAACTGGCCATTACAACCATAAGCTTGCCCCCGACTATAAACTCCCTTCAGGAGGTATTAATTCCCAAATCTCCATCAGCTGGGAACCTAGCATTCAGAACACCTAAGTTTATGGGGGACACCAGAATCAAATCACCACACTAGGTTTTTTGTAAGTTTGTTTGTTTGTTTTAAGCAGGTACTCCATCTAGACCAGTTGTCAGTTGGTCTTAAACTCATGGTGATCTTCCTACATCAGCCTCTGAAGTGCTGGGATTAAAATCATGTGCTACCATGTCTGGCTAGGATTTTAATTGATTATATATATATTATATTGGATATATATTATATATATCCAATTATGTATATAATACATATAATAATATAATATATTTTATATATATATACTATATTGGATATAATGTGTGTGTGTATGTCCATATATATATATATATATATATATATATATATATATATATATATATATGTGTGTGTGTGTGTGTATCTCCAAACAATTGGATAGAAGGGGCTGGTGATCTCTCTGAATTCCCTCCTCACAGGCATCAGCATTAGGGTGCAGATGCCTCTAAACTCTTCAGAATTTGCTGACTTGAGCCTTCATTAATGAGCACTTGGTTTGTTCAGTGAAAGAACTAATATGAGGAGACACATGAAGTAGCTGTGTTTGTAGAAGAGAACAGAGGGGGCATCATGCTGTGAAAACATGCCCAGACACACCAACAGCCATTCACACAGAAAACAAAGTGAGAGACTTCAGTGCCATCACCGAGCTCAGTGACAGCAAACTCACTCAAGGGCCGAGAAGCAGCAGAGGGGTATTCACCACCAGCTTGTACCATAAACCCTCCCTTCCATTTCCTAAGAGGGCCCTCTGCCCCGCAGTCAAGGATTGCAGAGGATATCGTTAAAGTGGTTCTCCATGGCCCTTGTGAAAAAAAATGCTTCTGATTTCTTAGGTGACAGTCAGATCTAGCTTGTTGTTTTCATAAAAGCAGACAGCTTTGAGAGAGGTTATCCAATCCATTCCTTAAAAGTCATTTTAAGATCAAACATGTGAGGAGAGAGAGAGAGACAAAGAGAAAATATACCTTAACTGTTCACCTTTTAGATTTCATAGTAAATGGAATATTTCATACTGCTACATTTCTCAAATAACTAATTAGTCCATGTACATACCAGACTTTAATATTGTTTTCTTAGTTTTTGCTTTTCAACTACAGCAGGAAAATATTTCTGGAAGGCATTTTGCATGTCCCAGCCTTTTACAGACATTTTTCAGAGTGTGAGTCACATGAGGCTGGCAAGATTCACCAAAAATATAATGTGCTACACCTTTGGTGATGACATTTGAAGCAGTTCAATGGCAGTATTGTTTGCAACACTAAGTTAAGGTACAGGTTTTTATATATTATATGACTTCAATCACTAATAACATTCAGTTGTTTAGTTTTTACTGTTGTAAGTACACATAGTGACATGAAACTTGGAGTCAAGCATATTCACTTGAAAAAATGGAGTTTGGGGGGCTGGAGGAATGGCTTAGCAGTTTAGGCATTTGTCAGCATAGCCAAAGGACCTAGGTTCGATTCCACAGGGCCCACATACACCAGATGCACAAGGGGGCACATGTGGTCTGGAGTTCATTTGCAGTGGCTGGAGCCCTGGCACACCCATTCTCTCTCTCTTCCTCCCTCTTTCTATCAAATAAATAAATAAACATAAAATATTTTCTTAAAAAATGGAGTTTTGATCATATTTAAAGATGACCAGTTGTTATAGGTTCCTCAAAAACAATCAGGGAACACTACCAGCCTTAAAGATCTGCTGGACGTTTTAGCTAAGAAAGTGCCTACAAAGCCCTTAGCAGAGAATCTTGTCAGAGTAAGTATATAATATATATACAACCTCCATTCCATATCTACAATCAAAGAGTGTGTGCCTGTAGGTTTGTTTTTTTTTTCTTTAAGTCCTGGCTTTATGGTTACATATAATAAAATACAGAGCTCATGTTAATGTATTTTTGGTTAAATTTGCTCCATCCAGCCCTGCCCTCTTTTTTTTTTATTAATTTGCATCTTATAATTAGTGGAAGACAGGAAAGATAGCCACATATATTTGTAAGCAGTGCATCTGTGGCAGTTACCTTCTTGTTACTGGGACAAAACGCCAGAACAGAAGCACTTTATGATGAAAAGGGATTTATTTCTGGGTTATATTTTGAGGGGAAATATTATTGTGGTGTGGAAAGCTTGACAAGAGAAGACAGCTTGGGGTCACATCACAGCAGCAGGGAAGAGGTAGAGAAAATGATCTAACTGCTAACTGGCTGGTTGGACTACAGCACCCCAAGCCCCCCCCCCAACCCCCAGGAACGCAGCCTTCTCCAGCAAGACTCACCTCTTGAAAGCTCCACCAGCTGAGGGCTTCATCACAAACACATGGGGACATTTTACATTCAGCCTACCACATCCCCCACCTGACTGATCCTCACAGACTCCTGGCCATTTCATGATGCAAAATGCAGCGCAGTTTAACTTTAAACTTCCCCAAAGTCTTTACCAATGCCAAGACTGTTCAAAAGTCCTAAGTTTCTTCTGAGACTCAAGACAGTCTCTTAACTGTGAACCCTTTAAAATAAAAATGTTAATTCCATACATCCAACGCACAAATACATAGAGTAATATTCCCATTCCAAAAAAATGAGGAACGAGGGAACAACAACAACAAAAAAAAAATGAACGAACCAATGCAAGACTGAAAACCAGAAATGCAGACACCAAATCCTGAAGCCCCACGTCTGACACCTGGGAGCTGTGATGGAATCTGAGCAACAAAAGGCTTGGTCAGCACTTCCCTTCTAGATAATGCTGCTTGCTTCCTGGACAGAATCCACCTCGAGACAGCAGCTTTTCTTGGCAGCTGTCCCATAGTCCCGGCATCTCCAAATTCCTGGATTCTCCACTGCATCTCAGAGTTCCTCTTCCCAGCCTCAAACAATGACCTCATAGAATCTCCTCACAGGGACTTCCCCTGCGTCACACTGCTCACCTTAAAAAACTCCCTGTAGTTGTGGTTCAATCCATGACCCTATATATATATTTTTTTTTGCATTTTTCATTCTTCCAAAACCACTATCATATGGGTGATGCTTTTATGCTGTTGTTTCCCAGGCCAGACAGGGATGAATCCTGATCTTAAGTAGCAGGAAACTCCTTTAGCCTTCTTTTCTTCTGAATTCTTCCTTCATAATTAATTAGCACTCATACTGGCTTGAGCCTACAATGCATTAGGTCTTGCTTCAGGGAGTCCTTTCCTGTTATCCCAATGCAGAGCAGCTAGCACATCCTGCAACAGCAGTGACTTCTTTAACAACTGCAACAGAAGCAGTTACAGTCACTGGGCATGGAACCTGAATTTGTTTACATTTCTCCCTGTGCCAGTCTTTATATATATATATTTTTCATATTCACCTGCTCTGTGTGTTCCTTGCCCAAACACACGAGTACATTACTTTTAAATTTAATGTTTCTCAAGTTCTCAGAACACAGACTAAAAACAGCCAGATTTTTGTCAGAATGCCACATGAATAGCCTCTAGCCAAGTTTTAGATAAAGTCCTTTCTTTCCCCTGAGTCCTTGTAAGCTGTGCCTCTTCAGCCCACACTTTCCTATGCATTTTGGTCTACTTAATTTTTTTTTTTTTTTCTGAATGGCCCACGAAGCTCTGCTTATTACTTTGTGAAGTTTCTGTAAGCCATAGTTCCAAATCCTTCTATAGTCCTCCCACAAACCAGTTCCAAAAGATGAACAAACCAGATACATGGTCACGTTTATTGCAGCAGTGGCTGCACTTCTCAATACCAGCTTTCTATTACAGCTGTTCTCTCATGGCTGTGTATAAACACCTGACCAGAAGCAACTTATGGGAGGAAAGGGTTTACTCCTTAGAGTAAAGGGGAAGTTTCGACATGGTAGGGAAAATGTAACAGAAGCAGACAGGTGGTTTCACAGCTATACAACCGCAGGGAGGAATAAAGAGTGAGCGAACTGTGGCAAATGAAGCTGTGCTGTAGCACCCTAAGGCCTGCTCCCAAAGACACACCCCATCAGGCAAACTTTCCACCTCCCAAAGGCTCCACCAGGTCGGGATTATGTATGATGTTTAATCGCAAGCCCATGTGGCCATGGAAGACATTATACATTCAAACCTCCACAAATCGAAACTAAAAAATCAATAGATATTGAGTGACTATATGGAGAATTTTTGAAGTATTGTTGGATGGAATATATATGTGTGAGTGTGTGTGTGTGTGTGTGTGTGTCTGTGTGTGTGTGTGTCTGTGTGTGTGTGTCTGTGTGTGTGTGTCTTGGTCTTTTAGAATTTTATTGTAGGTATTGAACTGTAGCATAGTATTAGAATATGTACTTAACATGCACTGAGTCCATGGGTTTAATCCCCATACCATACATAAACAAGCAGTGTTCTCTAAATACTCAGATATACTTGGCTCATTTCTAGAGAAACAGAATATCACTGGATAGCACATAAATTATATAAATTCGAAAAGTAGGACTTCCTCGATAGCTGGGTCTTCTCATGGCCAGTTATGATCTTGATAAGAGGTGCTGTAGGGCTGGAGAGATGGCTTAGCGGTTAAGCGCTTGCCTGTGAAGCCTAAGGACCCCGGTTCGAGGCTGGGTTACCCAGGTCCCACGTTAGCCAGATGCACAAGGGGGCGCACGTGTCTGGAGTTCGTTTGCAGAGGCTGGAAGCTCTGGCGCACCCATTCTCTCTCTCTCCTTCTATCTGTCTTTCTCTCTGTGTCTGTCACTCTCAAATAAATAAATAAATAAATAAAAATTTAAAAAAAAAAAAAGAGGTGCTGTAATTAACAATGTGTGGTGATTATAAAAATGTACCTGCTGAGCCACTGAGTGATCCTGCACATGGATCCCACAGTAGAGCGACATGTTGCTGGACAACATACAAAAAGGGTTTGTCCTATACTGCTTCTCTCCTCCTTCCCCTCCCTTCAGGACACACTGTTCTATGAAGCACTACAAACCATCCTCAGCCTGTGTTTGCAATGTGCAATGTATCCTCTTCTGTTCCCTCACATATGGCAGTCTGAAACAATTACATAATGAGGCATATTATCAGGGCATAACTGTCAAAATGAAGAGGCTCAGCTATGAATAAATATTACCCACTTATTAGCTGTGCTGCTGCTGTGTAATCTATCTGTGCTCTGACTCTCAGATTCCACAATCGTACCGTAATCATCTGTATAATAAAATAATGTAACACTGACAATATTCAAGAAAAGATCTGCTAAGTCAATAGCAAGATTGGGGTTGAGCCTAGGCAGTGAGCTAGCATACTAAGACCCTAGGATCTACCCAGAAACCCCCCCCCCCAAAAGTACAAACAAAAGAAATCAGGGGCTGTAGAGATGACTTAGTGTTTTAAGGTATTTGCCTGCAAAGCCAATGGATCCTGGCTTGACTCTCCAGAACCCACATAAGCCAGATGCACAAGGGGGCACATATATCTGGAGTTCATTTGCAGTGGCTGGAGGCCCTGGCATGCCCATATTCTCTCTCTCTCTCTCTCTCTCTTCCTGTTTCTTTCTCTCAAATAAATAAATAAAATATTTTAAAATAACAAAGTTCCCTTTGCTATTCTTGTGATCTACTGACTTTTCTATGATTAATATTTGAAAATTCAAAAGATAAAATGTATAGATTAAAGAAGGAAGCCAATTTTGTTGCATAAATATATGCTTCCTTATTAACAAATTAGCTTTAAATGTATAACATGGCTTCAGTAATTAAAATTAATTACAATTTTATAATGATAAATGTTAATAACATTTTAAAATTCTATATCCAATTATTTTTAAAAATTAAATAAATTATAAATTATTACTTTGTAGATACACCTGAATTTATTTTAGGATTGGGGATAATTAAAATGGTTATTTATTGTTTTTGTTTTGGTGTTTTGAAGCTGAGTCTCACTGTAGTCCAAACTGACTTGGAACTCACTCTTTAGCCCCACACTGGCTTCAAACACATGGCTATGCTCTAATACCTCTGCCTCCTAAGTGCTGGAACTGAAGGTATCCATCATCACATCTCAATTCAGAACAAGGATACTTTTAAAACAAGGAATTTCTGGGCTGTAGAGTCGGCTAAGAAGTTAAAGGTGCTTGCTTATAAAGCCTGATGGCCTGAGTTCTATTCCCTAGTGCCCACATAACTCACCTTTCCCTCTCTCTGTCTCTCTTTCTCTTCTCTCTCTCCCTACCTTATTCCTTTCTTCTATCTTCCTCAGCTTGCAAATGAATAGTAAAATACTTTGAAAAAAAAGGAAATAGATTTGAAAAGGGGAATATCAGTACCTATATCATGATATGAAAATATATAAGGTATATGTCATAGGTTTTATTGCCACTATGACTTCTGTATCTTGCCTACACTTATTCTGAAAATAATTATTTAATTTCAATTACATATCAGTTAAAATTAACTTGATTTTTCCCCATTCAGATTCACAGATCCTTGGGTTAAGAATTCTGTTACAATGTGATCTGATTTTGATGATTTTTTTTTTTCCTGTCGAGTATCTCCTATTTTAAATGTGACAATACCTAAATTAAAATTCTTATGCTTCCATTACCCACATAGAGCTATTTTGAATAATGTTAACTCTTTTATCAGCCTACTACTTTCCCCTTCAAAAGTATTTATCACAACATAAAATTGAAGAAAACTAAGATCTTCCTCAGGATAGATACATGCATGTACATAATAGGTTGCTGAGGTTTCTTCATGTTCAGCAAGTGATTTCTAGGTCAAACTGACTCACACTGGGATCTCCCAGGTTAATTGCAGTTTCAACCTGCTCAACTGTGACTCTACTTTCTTTTTTTCTCACACTCAAGACAGTGAATAATTCCATTCATTTTCCTGCAAATTCTGTTATTTTGTTGCCTTACCACTTAGTGGAAATCCATCGTGCATATGCACTATGCTTCATTAGCCATCATTTGATGATGGGCACCTAGGCTGCTTCCAGTTCCTGGCTATTGTGAATAGATCTGCAGTAAAGACACTTCAGCATGTATCTCTGTGGCATGCAGTAGAGTCTTTAGAGTGTATGCCCAAAAGAGAGATAGCTGGATCTCTAGCCTCAGCAAAACAGAGATCCAGAGACTGTAGAGAACTCAACACTAAATTGGATTTCTATTACGCCCTCTGATGCTCAAGGAACATAGAAGGAGAGGGGGTGGAAGGACAGCAAGAGCCTCAGGGTGGTTGGGAATAGCCTGAAGCACCATGTTTCCTTCATCCCTGCAGGGACCGACTGATGCCTTGGAGCCCCACAATGAATACCAATAGATCCCTGAGGAAGATCCTCATTGGAATTATGGCAGGGGAGAGGGATATAAGAGTGCAACCTTTACTTATTTAAGAAAACAAAATGCAATGTGTGAGTGGAAAGTTGAACTAAAGCATTTGGAAACTTTGCTGTTTCATGATTAATAACAAAAGGATTGTGGCAAACCTCATGGAACATGAACGCAGTGAGACACCACAGTTTAAAACAGCTGGTCTACATGTGGATAGGCACACAGAAGAATCAGTGCTCCAATGTTTTTCAGGCCATTTAACACTTACAGCTGCAAAACTCAAAGGAAAACCTCAGTGATTTGGAATAACTCATGCTTCTCTTAAGCAGAAGTTGATTTACATTTTTTCTAATGGACCAGACAGTAAATGTTTTAGGCTTTGTGGTCGTTATGTACTCTGTTCTCATGGTGTTAAAGCAGACATACAAAAGACCCAAATGAGATGAAAGCTAACTTACCCACCAAAAACATTTGAATGTCACATAATTCTCATGTCACAATATATTATTCCTTTAAAAAAAATTGTTGTTACTTTTTATTTATTTGAGAGAGAGAAAGAGAGAGAGAGAGAGAGACAGAGAGAATGGGCGCACCAGGGCATCCAGCCACTGCAAAAGAACTCCAGACGCGTGCGCCCCCTTGTGCATCTGGCTAACGTGGGACCTGGGGAACCGAGCCTCAAACTGGGGTCCTTAGGCTTCACAGGCAAGCACTTAACTGCTAAGCCATCTCTCCAGCCCACAATATATTATTCTTATTAAACTTTTTCTTTTTTAATTTTAGTTTTTTCAAATTTTTATTAACAGCTTCCATGATTACAAAAAAATAATCCCATGGTAATACCCTCTCTCCCCTCACTTCCCCCTTTGAAACTCCATTCTCCATCATATGCCCTCCCCATCTCAATCAGTCTCTCTTTTATTTTGATGTCAAGATCTTTTCCTCCTCTTATGATAGTCTTGTGTAGGTAGTGTCAGGTACTGTGAGGTCATTTTGTGTCTAGGGGGAGCACATTGTAAGGAGTCCTACTCTTCCTTTGGCTCTTACATTCTTTCTGCCTCCTCTTCTGTGTTAGACACTGAGCCTTGGAAGGTGTGGTAGAGATATTGCAGTACTGAGCACTCCAGTCACTTCTTTCCAGCACCATGATTCCTTCTGAGTCATCTGAAAAGAGAAGATTCTCTATCAAAACTGGGAGTAGCATTAATATAAGGGTATGAACATTAAGAGAAGTGCTTACTGGGCAATTTGATAAGCACAGTATATACATTTATCCATAGAGCAGCAAACGTTATACCCCTAGGGCTCATGACTACCCCTGTTGTTAAACTTTTTCTATTGGTCAGATATAGGAAAGTCATTCTTAATTCATAGGCCATGCAAAAACAGATGATAGAGTTTTGTCCAAGGGTTACATTTTAGTATTCCTCTTCTAAAAACTGAAACCAACTGTCAGGTAGTGAATAAACTCAGTAAGTTAATATGGCTGGTTATAATGTTTTAAAGAGAGCTGCGCTTAAAGAAACTTTAGCTACAATGTGAGATGAAGAAGCCTTTGCTGTCTTCAGTATATACTACATGTAGAAACAATTCATAGATGAGAACTATGAAGTCAGTTAGGACCCAGATCCCAACAGGACGTCAGCTACTCACAGACAGGCATGTACAATAGGCTACATCAAAAAACATCAGCAAATGGGCTGGAGAGATGGCTTAGTGGTTAAGCGCTTGCTTGTGAAGCCTAAAGACCCTGGTTCGAGGCTTGATTCTCCAGGACCCACATTAGCCAGATGCACAAGGGGGCGCACATGTCTGGAGTTCGTTTGCAGTGGCTGGAGACCCTGGCGCTCCCTCTCTCTCTTGCTCTCTCTCTCTCTCTCTCTCTCTCCCTGTTTCTCTTTCTGTCTGTCACTCTCAAATAAATAAATTTAAAAAAAAAATCAGCAAATGATTGGGGAAGTTTTTCACAGCTCAAATTTAGAGCTGTTTTGTATCTATTTCAACTTTTCTTCTTTCAAACACCTAAAGTGATAGCATGTGGCATTTATTTATCTTTGCCAGTGTTGGTAAACATTCCACTGTTCGAAAACAACTCTTTTTGCTAGCAAGAGCTAAAATGGTGAATGCCTGGGCTTTCTAAATTCATGAGCTATCTCTGCCTTACTGATTATTAACAGTGCAGCTGATTTTCAGGGTATTTTTGCAGGAAGAAGAAGACAAATAGAAAGAAAAGCTCAGTAAGAGGGTGGCAGACAGTAGCAATATGGTGTGGGTGTAGGCAAATCCCTGTGGTTCATAGAAAAGTTAGGGCTCACAGATTAACTTTGTTGTAAGAAAGTGTTTCATTTCTTATAGAATTGTTCCAATCTTCTAGCCTCAGATCATTAGAAAAATTAGCATGCAGTGTCACCCATTTAGGAATGAGGCAACACAAAACCCACAATACCAAAAGTACACTCCATTTCTATGATGGTTATTTTATAACTTACCTGGCACACATCTGGGGCTTTAATGCTTGCTACAATGCTACTTTCTGGTTGACATATACTTAAGAAATGCGTACTTATACTAACACTCAGGCTATAGAGCCAAACACATTTTAGTGCCTGCTGCAGCTGAAAGAATATGTTTCTATTCCTTGTCCATCTGTTCTTGGCAACATAAATTTAAGCTAGAAACAGAGAATAAAATTCTGAGAAATATGTCTAAATACAGGTTAGAGCAGCAAGGTGATTGCTCTAAGCTATGACTTTGTAATGCCTGATTTTGTAACAGAAAGATTCTTTTAATTAGGGGACTGGAGAAATTGCTTAGCAGTTATGGCATTTGCCTGCAAAGCCTAAGGACCTGGGTTCAATTCCCCAGGACCCACGTAAGCCAGATGCACAAGGGGGCACATGTGCCTGGAGTTCGTATGCAGTGGCTGGAGGCCCCAGCATGCCCATTCTCTCTTTCTTGCCATCTGTCTCTTTCTCTCTCATAACTAAATAAGTAAAACATTAACTTATTTACTTAAAGAAACCTCTTCTTGCAGCTACAATTTAAAAGTTCTAAAATAATACTCATTATTATTTAAAAATTAAAAATATGATAATTCAGCTACATGTCCTATCTTACATGTGGAGATTAAATTTTCCAGTGATTATGAGGCTAATGAACTTTTAGGTTTCGAAGAGCTACTCCTTACAGTTGAACTCTGGTGAACATGACTCATTAACATCTCTCAATTTTGTGCTGAAATGCATTCATTAGTAAGGTGTGAGAGCTTTCTGTACAAAATGGATTATACACACACACACAAACACACACTTGCTTATTTTTCTCCAAGTCTAACCTTGTCTATAAGCAGCTATTACATGTTTATTTCATGTAATATTCATATCTTCCCACTACATGCACCACCTCTAAATAACTTCGCTGCTAAAACAATTTGAAATTATTTATTTACATTTGAAATTACACTGGGAGTATTTAAATAAAACAGAAAATTAGAAAAGGGCCATGTTTGGTCACAATGACTTCTGCCTCCCAGTCAGGAATCACATAGCAGAGCCCAGCAACTAAGCAAATGGGATAATGCAGTTTGTGAGGTAGATTTCTGTGGGATTTTACTGGTGAGAGGACAGCCTCTGTATTTTGGATGAGTGCAACCCTTTGAGTGGGAAAGAGACCTTAAAGCTCACACAGAGCAACTTCCTTTCCTATGGAAGAAGCAGTCTACTTTTTTTTAAAGTATATCTGCTTTTGATATAATTTTAATAAAAGGTTTACATGTGAGTTATGATTCCAAGTGGTTGGATTCAATTTTTGACTTTATTACCTCCTTAGTATAGGAATATAAAACATTAATCAACTTCTCTAATTTTCATCTTCTTTTCTATAAATAAGGGCACATCACATTTCTTTTACGCTTGTTTGGGAGAGGCGGCAATGGACAAATTGTCCATGAAAGTTTCTCTACACACACATGACAAATGATATCTGCTACTATCAGGTATTGTCCAATGATAAAAGAAAATGTTGTCTATTAATAATAAGAAGGTTAAGGGCTGCAGAGATGGCTTAGAGATTAAGGCGCTTGAATGCAAAGCTAAAGGACCCAGGTTCAATACCCCAGGACTCATGTAAGCCAGATGCACAAGTGTGCACACACCTCTGGAGTTTGTTTGCAGTGGGTAGAGGCCCTGGAGTTCCTCTTCTTTCTATCTACCTCTCTCTCTCTCTCAAATAGGTAAATAAAATGAAATATTTTAAAAATAAGAAGTATACTTTCACTGTGATAATAATTTAGTATTTTCTTGAATATTATTTTGGTAGAATATGTGTTTCTTAACATCAGGGAAATGATTTCAGAAACTGCTGTCGCTCCTTGGACTTTGCGCAGTCTTGCCTGTGCCCGTGGACAAGTCATTCAGTGAGAGGCTCAGTCTTCTGAGCTGTGACATAAGAAGCTTCAACTCATGATCTCTGAGATCTCTTGTTCCAGGAATTGAACAAAATCCTGTTAGACAGCAGATCCTTATGCTTTATTTATAGTGATGAATGTGTATTTTCTGCCAAATGTCTCATGTGGGATGTATAAATGTTCCATATATACATGTGGAATAACATTAAGTTTGTTGATGTTAAAAACTACTGGTGTGTTTTTCGGCATTATTTGGCTCAGAGTTTGTTCTTCCCACTTGTTTTAGAATAAGCTGACAGCAAATCCTCTTCCACAGCACCTCAAGGTTTAGTTAACTAAGAGTTGCAGAAGTAGGCCATCTTTCCATTACTTTTGATATTTGAGACAGAGACATTTTCTTTTAGGAGTGACTTTTACAATGTCCACACTATCGAACAGTGTTAAACTGTGGGCATATTCATGGTCACCGTAACTAACAAGGCACATGTTTTCTTTCAGATCTGAGTGACCAGCTGCTGGAGGTCGTGGGTCTGGAAGGAGCCATGGAAATGGGGCAAATATACACGGGGCTGAAAAGTGCCGGCCGGCGGCTGGCTCAGTGCTCCTCAGTGGTGATCAGGTATACCTTTCTCTTCAACTGGGAGAGCAGCTTGACGCGACACGACCAGAGATTAATTAAAAGCATGCAGGACTCTAATAGTAATACCTGTCTCCTTGGTGTTTAAATTAATGAATGATTAATACTATGTTGCTCAATGTAATGGAAATGACAGGCAACACCGTATGAGTTACTTCCTATTTGCCTGGTCTTTTGGAATCTGAATCTCCCCTATTGAGCACCATGGTGTTTTAGTTTCTTTTCTGTAGCTGTGACCAGAGCAAGTGAGGAAATAACAAAGAAGGAAGTGTTTCACAGATGTCGTGGTGAGGAAGGTGTAGCAGAACCCAGTCCTCCCATCATGTCAATCAGGACTTCTAGAGGAAAGAATGGGTCAGGGACAAGATGCCCTAAGGAGCCTATTCCCAGTGACCAACATCTCCAGCTAGGGCCCACCAAACTAGTCACTAGAACCTCTCAAAAGTGAGCCATTAATTGGGGACCTACCTTCAACACATAAGTCTGTGGGAGTCCTTTCATATGCAAATAAACTACACACTACACAGCTGCACCAACTATAACATGCAAATTTAATCCACGCCTAGGCTCACTTGCTCCTCCTTTAGTTTACTAGACAAATTAACCAAGTGGAAAAAAAAAAAAAAAACTATTGATGCACTATTAACTTAAATTCTTTCATAGCCAAAAGTGCAACATTGTTATGAAAAATTAAATACTGAATCAAATTTGGTAAATTTTTGTGAATTAAATTTGGAATTTCCCAACTTTTGAGGGTTTCTCAATATTCTGCATCCACAAGTTAATAAACCAATACAAGCATATTGAAACCACGGTTGTAAGGCAGACATAATGGGTGTTATTTGAATGAATATGTTGGTTCTCAAAATCTTGAAATAAGTCACCATCTTTCCTGGAGGTTGTCAGTGTGTGTGGATGGTGCGTAAAAACAAAGAGTAGCTTTTGACTTAGGAACTCTGATTTACTCCTTGAACATGAACCCTGAAATTTTCTTCTGGCACTCAGAATTTTTATCACCACTTTTACCAGGAAACTCTTAACATTCCAGTGATCAAAGTACTTTTGAAAGTACTCACTAATGGTGAATGAAAATCTCTCTTTCAGAAGAGACAGGCTGTCTAAGATTTGCCTTCCCTGAACTCATTATCTTATAGTTCACACCTAGTCTGATAAATTAAATATGTCAGCATTGTACTTACAGTGAAATTTTTCTCCAGGACTAGCAAGTCTCTGCCGATGCAGATAGATGGGGAACCATGGATGCAGACCCCATGCACAGTGAGTAGTTGAAATATGTCAGTAATTTTAATTTTGTTATCCAGTTATCATATCTTTCTATGACTAAGACATCACAGTATCTAATCTTTTGCATGCCTTCCCTACTACTTACTAGCAAATAACTTTCTTCTCTAGTAGTTATGGATAAAAACCAAACCTTCAGGCTTTGAGCACTGCATACAGCCGGCAATGATTGAGCTTCTGGGTACAGAGTGTATATTAGCTGAACTTCAAATACCAACAGTCAACTGTAAATTCTGGGCAAAATAATGTCAAAATTTCTTTTTTTTTTAATGTTCTTGTGTTTATTTCAGAATAGTTTATAAGAAAAAATGTGAAGGCAAGTATGGTGGCACATGTCTTTAATCCCAGCACGTGGGAGGCAGAGGCAGGAGGATCACTTTGAGTTCAAGACCACCCTGAGACTACATAGTGAATTCCAGGTCAGCCTGGGCTAGAGTGAGACTCTTCTCCCAAAAAACAAACAAGCAAAAATTGTATGTGACTTTCAGGCATATGTCTCCCTGAATTCATGACTCATATGTTTCCTTTATTTAGGGATTCTAGGGCCTTCTTTTCTGTATAAAAAATAAATTTCCAATTTTCTTTTATTATCTATTTATTTATGGGAGAGAGGGAGACAGGGAGAGACAGAGAGAAAAGGAATAGCATCAATCCATAGTACCCCAAAAAATGCTAGCATCGTGGTTTATGTCTGCAATCCTAGCACTAGTTCTCGGGGGCTTGCTGGATAATCAGTATAGCTTAATTGGTGAACTATAAGTTAACAAAACAAAAGATAAACAGTGTTCTTGGGCCTGTCCTAGTCTAGATTTTACATACTTACACACACACGCACACACACACACTTGAATCCACACATATGTGCAAAAAATAATAGTAACAGCAACCTGATATAGTGGCATACACCTATCATTCCAGCAACTGGGGATTGAGGGCAAAAGGAAAGATCAGGTGAAGGTTATCTTTGGCTATGCAGTGATTTTATTCCAGCCTGAGCTACATGAAACCCTAGGCCAAAAATAAAAACAACCCCTCCCCCCCCCCCCATTCACACCACAATAAGAAAGCATGTTAGGTACTTCTCTGGGCATTTAGGTTAGAAATAGGAGAAAGATCAGCAAAGTACTTGTCAAAGAAAAATACTTAACATTCTGATAGTAAGGGACTAAATAGACATGTAATAAATATAACCAGATTATCAGAGTTATGGCAAAAATAAAATGTTTTGCTGAAAAGGAACTAAATGGAGTATGGGGTATATTACTTTAGATAAGTGGATCTGGGCAATTTCTCCAAAGGGTACAACCAAAAGCTCAATATGTCACAGGAACAGTAAGAAGGATTGTGTGACCAAGCCTTGGCATAAGGGAAGGAAAAAGGGAGGATAAGTTGTATACAAAAAAAAAAGAAGAAGAAAGAAAGAAAGAAAGAAAGAAAGAAAGAAAGAAAGAAAGAAAGAAAAGAAAAGAAAAGAAAAGAAAAGAAAAGAAAAGAAAAGAAAAGAAAAGAAAAGAAAAGAAGGTCAAGTGTTAGAATTTGATTCTTAATGCAATATAAAACTATTGAAGCTTAAATCATCATTTGATTGTTTTGATGTTCAGATTAACTGTTGTGTGTAGAATGAATTGTACTGGTAGCAGCTGGGAGAAATGTCTTCCCCTTGTCTGGTCTTGAAAAAAGAAAATGGTAGGGTGCGGGGAGGAAGTGGTTGTATCTGAAATGGAAGAATGTATTCCATTGAGATGGGGAAGACAAATGAGGGTAAAGGCTGAGAAGGAAGGAGTTCATTCATATGTATGAATGATGGCGCTGTTTCCACAGTCAGGAATGGCGGTGAAACAGGTAAGATACAGCAAGGACAGTCTTATTCTTATAACACTATTGCACTTACAAGGAATATTTTTATATGAACTGTAAATAATCATGCAAATGTTCAGGTGGAAAAGATTGAAGCTCTTGGAGGTTAAATAATTCACTCCAGCTCTGGCATTTAGCAGATATGGATACAAACCTAGGAGTCTAATTAAAGCTCATTCTCTCAAACATTCAAATAACTTTTCATGCTCCAATCAGCACTGACTAGCGTAAAAGAGATAGCATAAAAAATTAATCTTACCCTCCTAAAAGTTTGCTCTGAGGCTATTAGCTCAAGCATCATGCACACCACATAATATAACTTCTTATTTATGCCACTTTACTTGTAGCTACCTAGGGTGGTTTGAATCAGATGGCCCCCATAAAGTCATGTGCTCTGAATGCTGGATCCCAGCTCTGGGAATTTGGGAGATGGAGTCGGACTGGAGAGTTGTGCTGTGGGGGTAGCTTGTAGATGTCATAGCCAGCTCCCCCTTGACAGAACTTGGATCACCCTCATGTTGCAGTGTTCCACTTGCTGTGGCAGAGGTTATATCCAGCCTCTGCTCAAGCCATGGGTTCCACTGCTTTCAAGCTCAAGTCTGTAAGCCAAACATGTACCCTCTCCTCCCATCAAGTGCTCTTTTTTTTTTTTTTTTTTTTTTTGGTCAAGTGCTTTGCCCTAGCAACAAGAAGGTAACTAATTACAATACTACCTGAAGTCCAAGTTCATGAAACCTACACTGTCCTTAATAATAATGTAAAAGAAACTTGTCGGGCTGGAGAGATGGCTTAGCGGTTAAGCGCTTGCCTGTGAAGCCTAAGGACCCCGGTTCGAGGCTCGGTTCCCCAGGTCCCACGTTAGCCAGATGCACAAGGGGGCGCACGCGTCTGGAGTTCGTTTGCAGAGGCTGGAAGCCCTGGCACGCCCATTCTCTCTCTCTCCCCCTATCTGTCTTTCTCTCTGTGTCTGTTGCTCTCAAATAAATAAATAAATAATGAACAAAAAAATTTAAAAGAAAAGAAACTTGTCAAAAAAATGCTCTCTAGACTATTTTCTCCGTTTTTTTAACTACAAATATCCTTTTTTTTAAAAAAATCCTTTTCCTCTACTTACCAGATTGTGTAAATTTACACCTTATCCGTTATTCTTTAGACTCTCTAAATGACATTTCTAAATACAATGGGGAAATTGGGGTTCTGGGGTGCTTCCTGGAACCTCAAGCCCTGAGTTCATATCTGCAAACTAACCAAAGAATTGACAATCCCAGATTCAAGAGAATGATTTTTAAAAACACCGCATTTTATTCAGATTTTACAAAGGAATGCAGAAAGGGGAGGGCTGCGAGGTTAGGGGAAGCAAAGTGGGGAGAAGAGAAGTATACCACGGGCCACGTGAGCCACTGTAGCGCAGGAGCCCAGGAGACCAGATCAGAAGTGCATGCGATCAGATAGGGAAACAAAATGTGAGAAAGAATCTTAAAATAATGTGCGCTTTTAAGAAGGATCAAAGGTGAAGATGGTAATCAAAGGAAAAAGCATGGCGGCCGGTGTGGGAGAGAGCTCTACCGGAATGAATATGGGGAAGACTCGTCTTGGTGCTTCCAGCTCCAGAGAGAGGAGAAAACGGGCTCCTCTCTCTGCGGGCGCAGGCGGATACAGGATTTGTGTTTGGTCTAGACACATCTACACCAAGTGTCCCACCCAATCTGTCTAGGCTTAGAGGAGAAATCCACCCATCCCTGGGAAGGGTGCACACTTGAGAGAGATTTAAATGGGTGGGATAGATAAGCACTAAATCCCAGGATTGGCGCAGGCAGGGCAAGCTGACACAGTTGTGGCATCCCAAGACCCCCTCCTTTAAGGACCTTCTGATCCTGTCTAATTAATCCACCTGCCTATTCTGGCAGCTCCCGCATAGACTGACGTTTGCGTTCTCACAGATGTTAAAGGTGTTGCCACTGCTAGCGTTAGTGGTGGTGGTAATGAAGCGGGTAAGGCTGGAAGTGATGCCAGAGATGGTGATGTAGGGATGGTATTGCGGCGTGGTGATGTTTATGGTATCGGTGGGAGAGTAGTAATGATTATTATGACGGTTGTGGAAAATTCTAGTAAACTTGCAGCGACGGCAATGTAATGGTGGTAGTGGCAGAGGCTGAAATGTAGGGTGTGAGCGCCTGTGGACACACTAGTACTCTTGTTTTTAATGAGAGACCGTTGCGGAGCAGCCGTAGTCACAAGAGACTTGACACGAAACAAACAAACAAAAAGAGACAAACTAAATGCCTTCCATGAACAGTCTTTGCACTCCTCCTCGAGGAGGAGAGACGGGCCCAGCAGTGCGCACGGAGCAGCCATGGCAGTGGAGACCCCTGACACGGACTGAGTTCTTCCCACGCGCACCTGTGGATACACTTGGTCTTCTGGACACATCTAGTCCTCTGTAGTCCATCTTATGAATGGAACAACAGAGGTAGGCAAAGGCTAAACATTTAGTCTAATTCTACCCAGCGAAGAAGTGCAAGATTTGCACACGGGACACGGACAGCCCAGTTCCAGGGTCTATGTTCTGCCCCTCTCTTCCCAGTGTCGCCTCAACCCCAGGACTCCAGTGTCCTGAGATCCCTCCAGGGCAAGGCGTTGCCCTGGGTACAACACAGCTTGTCTTCCTCCAGCTCTGAAAAGACTGTGTCCATGGAAATTTAATTAGCATTTTAGAATGCTTTTAGCTCATTTCCAATAAGCACTTTTAATAATACTTTTACTTTTTCTTCCAATTAGTGGCAGGACTTACTAATTACTGTGAGCTGCAATTGTTAGGTTAATAACAACTTTTATATAATTTACATTGAACATTCTCTTCCTGAAAACTTATTTATTCATTGAAAACACGTGTTTCAGCCTGCAGTGGACCAAGACCTGTACTAGACCGTAGTTTAATATTATTACTTTGCATTCTGCCATACTCTACTTTTCCTAGAGCCACATGGGTCTTTGAACTTCAAGTTTCATTTGAACTGAAGTGAATATTTTATATTCTTAGTGGTAAAATGGTTTAACTACAGAAGACTTATTTTTTTCTTCATTAAAATAGCACAATGATTTTTTTTCTCATAGAACATAAAAATTGGTAGGATGTTAAAATTCTTTGCTAAATTTAAATATCTATAAGCTGATTTTCAGTTTATGAAGGGAGTTTCTCTAGATATAGTTTAGAGGAGAGCAGAGGTCTGCTTTTCTTTGAATGGAATGTACGGCACAGACAGGCAAGGGATGTGTGTCTTGATTCTTAAAGTCAAGACAACAGAGATTCCGAGATGATGCCGGTGGTTCCTTCACAGTGTGAATATCCGCCACCACACTGAACTGAAAAGGTAAGCTAAAATGGTAAGTGTGTTTTACCAAAATGAAAGTGCTCAAGAAAAAGATCAATATAACATTTTACTTATATGTTTCATCAGTCCTTATCACAAATTCCAAGTGATGCAAAAATCAAACAGCTTAAAACTCTTATCATATACAATTACGATGGTTTTTATCACCTAAGTTTTCTCACTAAAAATAAAATGATTATCAGACATTTGTTAACTATCCCTCTGATCATAGTGTTGTTATAGTCGCAAGTTAACAGAGTGGATTTTAGTCAAGTACCTCTTGGTCATGTTAATAAGCGTCTTTAGCTTAGGAGAATGTTAATTCTAGAAAATCACATATTGATGTAGTCTTCTTGTTAGGCGGAACTCCAAAGCCTATTTTCCGATTTCTAACTTCTTCTTCCTGAGCATATAGGACATAGTACCCATATGTTCATATAATGGGAATAAGGGAAAAGGCACACAACAGAATGGTAGGATAGAACAGGGCATAGACTAGTTCAGACTTCAATCTGTATCTATACTCTCAATACTCATTTATTTCCTGCTTTTTACAATTGATGGGGGGGCTATTAAGGTTTTGTCAAGTAAGAAGTGTTAATTCTGGGGTCAGGAGAGATAGTAAGACACATGGCTTATTGAGTTTATTCTAAAAGATGAGGGAAGAAGGGAAGGCAAAGGAAAGGGAGAGAAAGAGGGGAGAAATGCATACGAGAGAGAGCGCCCAAAGAGAGCAAAAGAGAGAATAAGAGGGACAGTGTACATCACCAGGGATCAGGAAAGCCATACAAAAAAAAAAGAAAAAAAAGTGAGAAAGGCTAGAGAGAGACTTTGTGGGAAGAGGAGGTAAACAGTCCAGTGAGGGATGGGCTTTGGATCATGTGCTGAGGTAATGTCTGGGAAAGTTAGTATTCTCACTTCTCAGGCTGGAAGTACCCTGAGCTTATGGTCTCTGCAAAGGGGCAGTAGTCTCTCTTCTCAGCCCAGGAGTATACTCAGTTGCAAGAATAGGAAGTGATTCTAGAATCCCAGGACTATTCTTGGCATGGCCAAATGGGAAGAGGTTAGAAAGGAGGACGGATAGAGAGCTCTTGGACTCTTATGTAAAGAGGTGACACTGTAACGCCTTATGAACCTCAGTTCAGTATCTCAAAACTAGACTTATCATCTGCTCTCCTGGATCCCAACTATCTCAAAAGCTAGCCTCTTTGTACTGTTTCCCATGTGACTTTAGGCTAGTGGAACCATTAAGTACTATAATTCCTAAGCAGCAAACCAGGGTGATCCTAAACTGCTTTCTCTACTTTCAAACCCAAGAAATGTTCACTTAAAAATGTGATTTATTTCTGTAATCTTTTCTTTATACTTTCTACCACTAATATCACTGTTCTAGACTTCGCCCATTATGTCTTTCTATGACTTTTAACAAAAGGTCTATCAATATGTTAATGCCTCCAGATTTATCCTTTTTTAAAAAATAAATTTACTTATATATTTATTTATAAGAGTGCTAAAAAGGGAGAAGGAGAGAGAGAGAGAAAGAGAGAGAGAGAGAATGGGCACTCCAGGGCCTCCAACCACTGCAAATGAACTTCAGAGGCGTGCACTACAGTACTATTAAACCTGGGCGCTTAGGCTTCCCAGGTAAGTGCCTCAACTGCTAAGCCATCTGTCCAGCTCCAGTTTTATTCTTTTAAAATCTGTCCTTCATTTCTTCATTTAAATGCTCAATATGAAAGGCTAATTTCACCATAATACTGCCTGACCATGTGCTAACATGAGGTCAGGCTTCCTGTTTTACCAATTTCATGTCCTACATCCTTTCCTTTTTTTATTTTATTTACTTCCTGGTGATCCATGCACTATTTCCTCTTCTTGAACTGAGTAGAAAACTCAACCTTTCAGATGGTCCTTGCTGCTCCTACTCCATAAATCCTTCACAGGCATTGCCCCTCCATCACCCATCCATGATAGCAACCCAGCTCACCTGTAGCCTCAGCTCTGACGCCTTGTCACAACACTGACTGCCTTACATTGAAAGTCTGATCATGTTTCCCTCCCCGTGGGCATAGTTTTACTGAGGTCATGAACTACTATTATATCCGACCTAGTATTCCCAGCATGCACACGTGTGCCTCATAAATACTTCTCAGTACTAAGTGCATTTTGAATTTGTGAATTTCTTAAATACTTCTTAGGGGTGGTATAACATTTTGAAACATGCTTTCTACTAAATCTTTCACTGAACATAATGTAGTTTGGCTTGCAATTCATTCACATATTTTTCATATCTAAATACATGTAAAGCTATTTTGAGTTATCTTTATTCATTATATTCTCAAAGCAAAGTGATTGAATGTATCAGAGAGGAAATACTTTCCCAGCCTCCAAAGACTTAATCCTTCTGTTTCCTGGCTGGTACAACTAAACTTCTTTGGTTATTTTCCTCTGTATTATCAACTGTGTACTTATTTGACATATTCTATAGGCTGATTACTATTAAGGAGTGGAAATACTTAAAGCTATTTGTTAATTATTGACTTATGACACACAAAGAGCAAAGTTCGTAATTTTAGCACAACATCACTGTGGTGCTTTGTCTATGATTATAATCATATATATATATATATATATATATATGTGTGTGTGTGTGTGTGTGTGTGTGTGTGTGTGTACACACACATACACACACACTCACATATACATATATATATGTGAGTGTGTGTGTGTGTGTGTGTGTGTGTATGTATATGTATATATATATATATATATAATTAAGACTATTCCTGACTCTTTCATGTTACAGAGGAGGGGAGAAAGTCATAAACATATCCTAAGCTAAATGGTGAGATGACCCCACAGGTCAAATACAAATGCTCTTGACAGTGATGGTTGAAACCAAGGTGACTTCGAAGAATCACATTCTCCCTAGCCCTTCGTATTTCTCCCCCGGTACAAGACATTTTTTGAACCTTGAACTTGCTCACCCCGTCTTGCTATCCAATTCTAAGTACTCTGAACATGCTGTCAAACCTGGAGCTAGTGCTCTGACAGTCTTGCCAAATCTAAGTCTTGCTGCCTGAGATGTGATCTCCAATATTCTTCAGGTAAAGCCTTTGTCATGCAAAAGCATGTGCCTTCTGCTGTCTGGGTCTTTACTATGTAAGCCACTCCATAAGACCTTGTCTCCTGACCTAAATGCCAGGTCCCTTCCCTGGCACTATTTCCCACTTTACTTCCACTCTCCTTTAGAAAGACAGTCATTTTCCCATTGCCCCTACCACTGAGATTACCTGGAGTTGATCTTCATATTGACGCATTCACAAATTCCAGCACATTTTATATTTTATTTATTGTTTTTTTGAGGTAGGGTCTCACTGGCCCAAGCTGACCTGGAATTCACTATGTAGTTTCAGGGTGGCCTCAAACTCAGAGCAATCCTCCTACCTCTGCCTCCCAAGTGCTAGGATTAAAGGTGTGTGCCACCACACCAGGCTTTTAAAATTTAAACTTTTTAAAAAGAGGAACAGTGTCATCTATTAAGTTGTCTGCTTCTTATTTTAGTTATTAAAATCAATCATAATGTTTAGGAGTTTTTAAATCTTTAATCCCTTGCTAT